>NW_010394668.1:15739-40992 GCF_000710305.1 Buceros rhinoceros silvestris
CAAAATCCAGCCCCAGATCTGCATAATATAAGGCAGCCTGCTCCACCAAAGACAATTCAGAAAAATGAATACCACCTCAGAGCTAGGTTAACGTCAATTAAAGCCTGGTTCAGTGTGGCAAGCACTGTAAATCAGTTTTGTGAGAAACAGGCAACCAGGTCTGGTAGAGATCTCAATTAAAAAAAGATAAAAAAACCCCAACCTCCCTTAATTTCCATTCCAAAGGTTAATTTTGGATGATTCGAGGCTACAAAGTGCTGAGACTCCAAACCTCCACTAAAATGGGTGGAGACACAGAGTCTCATTTTACTGTCATTAGAGTTCATGGAAAGGCCCTGGCCTTTTCAGAGGAGGCTGGATGAGACCCATTGTACCTTATGACTTTGCCGAAAGTGGCTGAATTATTTGGGATGATCAGACTTAAAGACTAAGAAGAGTACATCTTGCAAAATCTCTTGTTCGCTGCTGTGCAGGGATTTGCACTGTAGCTTGGGGTTAGCCGTTAAACTAGATCATTTGTGAGGCGCTGAATCATAGTTCCACATAAGTAATGAATTTGAGGAATGTCATAGTCAGCAATCAGGGATGGCTCTGGCTCCCACAACACCATCTTTGGGATGCAGAGGCTGGTGGAGCAAGGACCACAGCCACAGTCTGCACAGAGATGCCATCACTTGTGTTTAGCACTGCTGGCATCTTGTTTCATGAACTTGGGGAGAGCAATCAGGCCGATACACTGCATCTGTCCATGGTCCATGTCAAAGGACCATGACATATTGAAAAACTCCCCATAACTTTCCCTCAGTGCCCTGCTCACAGACCACAAACTAAGTAGAAAACCGTATCAGACCTTACAAACTGACTAGATGCTAAGTGAGGACTCACTCTGCCTATGACTTGTATCCCCTGTGTTTGCAAACCTTCTTTGACCTCTGATGCAAAAAGCTATAAAATAGCATTTGATCTGCTGTTTAAATACTTATTTCAATAACATGGCCAGGGAAAGTTAAGTTCTTTGTAGACTCTGCTGTTATAAAACAATTACTTTTTCATAAGTTCCATGCCCAAAGGAATTAATTCAAGTTTGCAAACAAAGCAATGGAAAATTTTCAGCTTACTGAGGTATAAATAAAATACACAAAATATATCGTTATTTTGCATACTTGAAGAGTTTTTAGAATTTACTATGATTGTTATTTTACCACAGATCCTCCTCTGAGGATAGCTACAAAATTTTCTTACATAATTTATGTAATAACTATTTTACACTAATTAAAAATAAAAATAACTTTCACAGTCAGAGACTCCTGAGCTATGTGAAGGCTGGGCAGTGTACGCTGGGTATCTGCACATGCAGGGAGTCGGACAGCAAAGTGACCGTTTCCACAAGCACTCAAAGCAATTCTCAGCATCCGTTCTTGCTCGTTTGGAAGACAGCCTCGGCCCTCTGAGGTCTGGCGGCCTCTGTAGTTCATACTGTGTCTCAGATGGGCTGCTATGGTTTCAGTAATTATTTTTAAAGGCTCTCAGCAATATAAAAACAAATCTGTGGAAGAGATTTTAGAATCAGAATGGAAATAAAGGGGATGGAAAAGAGGAGGCAAGAAATAATCTGAAAACAAACATAGGGTCTGCTCCAGCAAACAACCCCTTCTCCTCCACAGACTCCAGGCTTTCAAACTCTTTCTTCATGTTGGAGCCAGCTTTAGCTCACCCCAGACTACTCAGATACTGTGGCCAAAAGGTAATCATCTCTTCAAAAGGGTCGACAAAACTTCAGAAGCTGCATCCAAAGTAATAAAAATACCCCACCAAAAGCAAGGTGAGTTAAGGATAAGATATTCATTTAACCTTAAATATCCTACTGTACATATTTTGGTTTGAAATTGATTCATTTAAAAGAAAAGCAACAGCATTACTGAAACCATGTTATTTCACATGCGAATGTATATGATCACCTAATATCCTGGCAGTACCAGCAAAAGATGTCTTGTTCTAATCCATATAAAAAAGGTCCAAAATGTAGCTGCACTACCGGATTATTTGTCTGGTTGGAATCCAGGAAGAAACCTCTCCTGCAACTTCAGAGAAACAGATAAAGCAATACATTATTGCTATTAAAAACTGTCCTTAAGACAACTCAAAAACTGCATTTAGATGGCTTGTACAAAACCAACAGATCAGATAACTGTTAAGTAGATTGAAGGTTGCCATTATCTCTATAGTGTTCAGTTCTTTGTATCATATATAAAATCTGCTAAATCAGATCTTTTTCTCTGTTTTAGAGAATAGATTTTTATAACAAACCCATTAACTGTGTTCATTCACTGCCTTTATTACTACAGCAAGAAAAGCTCCATTTTAGAAGTCTAATTTTTTAATAAAAGTAAAAAAAAAAGTATCAGCTGTCCTCAGCTGATAGGAGCTTCTATAGTTTCACTCCAGATGTACAAAGTTTTATACCAGAGATATGGTCCCAAAGGAGTAAAGTGAATCTGTAGGATAACATAACGAGGGCTGCCAGTTGAAGCTCTAGGCTAAAGCAGACTACCAGCAGGAAAGACAAAGTATTATCTTCTCTTCCTGCGGTACTGAACCACTGAATCCATCACATGCCTTGTTCTGAGCTGGTGAGCACCTCCCTGCCTCCAAGACCAATTACTGGACCAAACAAACTGCTACCAAATGAAAATACTTACAGAAACCATGCAGAGGACCTCCTGCTCTAGACTCGCTACTTGGGAAGAGCAGTTCCAGAGCAAATTAGTGGTTTGGTGATGGCCCTGCAGAAGGTCACCTCCAAGATGGGGGGCCAATCAGAGGGATTACTGGAGAGGGAAAGGCAGGAGGGAGCTTGGAGACACCCTCACTCTTTGGCCAGATGAGCTCTAGATCAGCCCTGTAGATTGAAATCATGTGAGGGAGGTAGAACTTGTGGACTGGTGTTTACAGAGATCCCCAGACAAGGAGCTGCTGTCTCAGTGCTAGAGTGGAGGAATTTCAGGTGGACCTAAAACTCTGCTACCTCTGGATTTAGTTTGGTTCTTTGTGAAGCAGTAAAAATCTAATCCACAGTGCATTGAGTAACTCTCCATGCATAACAGGAGAGACTCTAGCCTTCAGCATCTGCGTTTGCATGTGTGCAAGTCACCCGAGCTGCTCATGCGCTGTTCCTATCACCAACAATTTCCATTTGGTCCAATCTGGAAAACATCCTGAGTAATACAAAGATGAGTTTTTCTGTTAAATATTTCCAATGCTGCCTTTTGGCAAGAAAAAATGTCAAAAGTCTCTTGGAAAAGAAAGGTACAGCTAAGAGATGCTTCAATTATTTCATAAAAATGCTGCCAAAATGCAAAGAGTAAAATCCAACAATACTAACACTCTTCATATTAATATCATTATAAGCTAAGCAGAGATGAGAGTATTGACCAACCACAATTACATTTTATTTCATTTACTAGAGTACAGCTACAACAGAAATTCGACTCAAAATAGCACTGTAGAGCCATTTTTACATACATCTTGGAATCTTGTCTACTTTTTCAGCAGGGCTTGATATTTACGAAATATAGGTGAGATAAGATTGAATCAAAGAGTTTGGATTTTACATCTAGCACTTTAACTGAAAACTGTCTTGACACTGGGATTATGAAATGTGCGTGTATGCATCTGAGCACACAGTACACATCTGCAGCAGAGAATGACAATTTTAACACTCCCAGTAAGGACACACAGTTAGCATCCTGTCCTGTCCATACTTCAGCTAGTTTTCATTGTCCAGTTGAAAGTTCTCTTATTAAAAATATTTTCTGAAGACTTCTTTTATGAAATATCTTTCTCAACTTATCTTGGCAATTATCTAATACAGGACATGGTGCAAGTTCTGTTTTGCCTCAGTCTGTGGTTCTTTCAGACTCAAAGCAATTCTAATGATATATTTAAGACTAACTCAGTCTAGGAATTTAGATTCCCTGTTCTTCCTGGAGAGGCACTAAAATGCCTGTATGTTGGTATATTACAGGATTTCATAATGTGGGTGTGGAATTTAAAAAAAAAAGAGATAACCGCCCCCCCACCTCAAATTTATGTCCTGCCAAAGTTTGAGACATAAAGAGATTTCTAATTCAATCAATATTAAAAAAAAATTCAATTTAACAAAATTGGAATTTTACATTTTTGTTCTTAGGAGTGCAAATTTCAGCACAGCCAAAAAGATAATAACAGATAATTTTAAAAGATAATTTTAGAACTTTCTAATTTCTGAAATTTAAGTTTTGTACTGAATTAATCTTCAATCTCAGAGGAAAAAAAGTTTTGATAAACCAATGGTTTTAATTAGAAGAGCTTTTCAATAAGTGTCCTGAAACACTCTGTCATCATTAATTTTTTATATCTAAACAGAAATTTTCCAACTTAGGCATCGACATACTATTGATAGAGGCTTATGCCTTCCTAGCCTTACTACTGAATTGACATGGTGCTGCTGACCCAGCACAGGGCTCCCTTACTGACTCCTGACTGCCTTGATCATCACCTGGTACCAGGAGGGACGCGAGGTGAATCACTAGAGCTAACACTGGATGAACACAGATGTGGGCAAGCAAGAGGACCCAAAGCCCTGTAAAGGAGACTAGTTTAAAGAACGGCACATATTAAACCAAAAGCAACCAAGGACAAAAAAGTGAAAACGCCCTTCTGCTTTCCTCCACGTCTCCAATTACAGAAGTCTTTGCTCCAATTTATTTCTCTTTGGAAACAACTTTTTACAGCTGCACATGGCAAGTGCTTAGCTAGTGAGTGAGGAAGAGAAGCTGGAAAGAATGATTATTAATGGATTCTGCCAAAAAAATAGGCAGGGTAAAGTCTTTTGTGGCTTAGCACAACAACTAGCTCATCTTCCTCCTGTGCAAAGAGGAGGCATGCCCTGTGCAGCCTTCCTGAAAAGAAACGCAGCGCAGCCACATTGCCTATTGCAGCAACCAGAGCTGGACCCCGTGGAAACTTGCAGCATTTCCCACTTTCTACTTGTGAAGGTGGTTGAGTCCACACACATTAAAAGAGAGCGTTTGCCCAAGTCACTGTTAATTAAAAGAAAGAGATTCCGTTCAGCTATCTGCATTTTATTTTTATCTCCAACCATTTTCCTTAACCTTTGATGACCAAGTGTTTCCATGTAGCAAGCATAGTCAAAAGCAGTGTTTCATGTGCCCCTGGAGGGCACAGGTTTTCCGAGGGGTTCAGGGGACTGTAGTGACATCACATGTAAGGCCTTATTTAGCTTACTGCATAGGTCATCTCCCTGCTCGGTCAGACCTGGCAGATGTGCTAGGCAGGTGAATGTGCTGGAGAACCAAATCCACATCTTGCCCTGAACTCGGTGGAAGCTGCAAGTCATTGCTCAAGGAGAGACAAGGTACCCTGGCCAGCTGCAGCTCCTGGTTTTTGCCTGGTTTTGAAAGTGGTACCCAACCAGCCTCACATCTCTGTGTTAGCTGGCAGCTCTAAGACAGCCTGCTCCACAAGGAGCAGCTGATTTTAGAGTTAATTTGCCTCCACGCAAAACCAGCAGGTCTAGCCAGGCTCCTGCTGGTAGTCTGAATGGAGCTTTTTGCATAAAAAGTAGTAGTTTGGTATTGTTTAATCTAAATAAAAAAAGGTACATATGGCATACCACTGACATGGAGAAACACAGCCACAAAACCAAAGGCAGCCACGTATCATCATTCAACACTCGCATTTCCTCTTCAGAACACACTCTGTCGACAAGTCCTCTTACTCCACAGGACTGCTCGAATTTGTCCTCGCTATCACCAATCTACCAAAACCTCAGAGGAGAAAACAAACTGGTCATTGCAGGTGGGAGTACTCAATGCAGATGCCCTGAAACAGCAGGTATTGGAGGGTGGCAACCAATTTCCCCCCAGTTGTTAAACTCTAGCCAAAGTTAGCATCACATCTGCTGAGTCCTGCAAATACGGCTGAAACCCCGATCAAACTGGCTGAACTGTTTGGCTAGCCTGCATGGGCAAAAACAACCTGGGGTTATTTTAAGTAAGTTTGAAGACTAAGTTTAGCATGACAGACTGAAATACAACTCCTAATATCTCTGCTTTCAAAACCAGACTTGGTAGTTAACTGGAGAGTTAAGAACTGATTCAAATCTGAGGCCACAAGCTTCCAGATAAAAAGAAAACTTTTTCCAAACTCAGAAAGCTGTTGTATCTGGATCAAACCCACAGCCGAAAGGAAGCTTTGCATTGGTTTTACCAGGTCATAAGACATTACTACTCTCACAAAGTCTACTTTCTCTTTTCAATTGCCGTCCAGATGACTGGCAGTCCTCAAACAAGTGCTGCTGCAAGGATCATTCTTCTGTACCTGCTGAGGCTCTTATAGGCAGGCTGGCTCACGGGACCGGGTAACAGGCGGTGGGGAAGAGAAAAAGCCCTGCTTTTGTGCAGAAGGGGTACAGCAGCACCAGGGCTGCTGTGTGAATAAAGCCTGAACTCTGCAGCCAAATGCTGCTTCAGGCAAGCCCTGACCCATGAAAACTTACTATTAGGAAACACTGTTCAATGCCAACCAACAGAGTCAATTTGAAGTTTGCCATTAGTATTAGTCATGATAAAAAAGAGCAGTTCTCTCTCTTCCCACAATGCTCATCTGAGAAAGCAGCACAGCCTGCCTTTTCAGGTCTCTTATACCAGGAGCAGATCTGGTCATTATCTTGCCACCTGCTAATAACAACAACTCAACACTTTCCCCCAGTGCACAGTATAATGCACTCATTTTATCTGTTGATTCCCGAATTAGAAGAGCAAAATCTCAGGAAACTCGGGAACAGCATGTCACCTTTCCTCCCTGAAAAGTGGAGTGTGGTATATACTGTACCATACATATGGAAGTGTTTATTGCCCCTAAAATAACTACTCAGCTTTCAACACTAACCAGAAGAAGTTAAAGCCACTGTCAACGAGGAGACGGAAATACAGAACAATAGACATCAGGACTGGAAATGGGCATCTACCCTTCCCCTAAGTCACTATTCATTATATCATTCCTGGCAGGTGTTTATCTCTTCTCTCCCTAAAAATCTCCAGTTGATGGAAATTCTGCAATATCCCTCAGTCACCTTTGTTAGCCTGACAGCTAAGCAAGCTTTTCCCACTACCTAATCTAATCCTCCTTGGGTGGGATTTCATTTGCTATTTCTCATCCTATTTACAACTGATGTGCAGAATAATTTATTCCTTATCTCTTCATGGCATTTTGAAAACTGTTGCCATGCCTCTTTGATTTTTCTCTTCTTTAGGCTAATCAATCATCTTTCTTCCAGTCTTTTCTCATGGGCTGTACTTGGTCCATCTCTCATCATTACTGATGTTCCCAGGATGTGCCATAATCTCATATCATATTTGAACGGGTGAGGGTGACACAATTCACTATCTTTATCTCAGTATTGCCTTGTATCTTCTTTTGCAGCATCCAATGTACTACTTTGAAAAAAAAAAAAGCCAATTTAAAAATACTTGTATTTTCTCTATCTGCATGTCTCCCACCTTCAAACAGGCCATGCTTTTTAACCCATAGTGCCCAACAGGTACATTTGGCTACTGATCACACAGTAGCACCATCTTTTTTGATCCTTTAATGTGGAATAACTCTTGTTCCAATCCTCAGCAGTTCATCATGCTCAGTATGAGTTGTGGAGTCATGAGTGAAGCGAGACATTTGTCTGCTCCTAGGGCTAACTCTTCCCTCTCACATCTCCCAATCCCTGCACAGACTTCTCCAGACTGTGGTTTCCAAAGCAAGTGCACTACTGAAACTAATCCAAAGCATCAACTCCCATGGACTAGCAACAGTCCGCATCAAGAAGCAGCCCAGAATGATTTTGTGCTTATGCCTACAGAGAACCAGAATCCCAAGCACCTCTGGGACTCTCCCAGCATCCCAGTTGCTACCTGGCCCACTAATCACAAAGAACCCACAGTCAGGGCTTACAACACAGTGCATTTGAGATTGGAAATAATATTTCCAATGCTGGAGGGCACCAGCTCTAAGTGAGCAGGTGAGCAGCCTAACTACAGCATACGCTTTCTGCTTGAGCCTCTGCTGCAAGGAAAAAGAATGAGTAAACACACTGTTCTTTCTATTCTTTCTTTCTGATATGTGTCAATGGAACTTTTCATACTATTTCTCTAACATTGCTCTAACATAACTCTAAACATTGCAGCCTTCAGTGTGCAGTTTTCAAGTGTAACGTCATTTGCTCTAAATCAGGACAACTATGAATTTGCAGTTCCTGGTCAAATCATATCTGAGGTCTCACAAGATACTTCTGAAGTCTTAAATCCTTCCACTGTTACTCTATGCTACTGGAATGAAAAAAAAAAACCCAAACAAAAAACCAGACCCTGCTGCACATGTTATTTGGGTGTGGATTTAGCAGAAAATCGGATGTAACCTAAAGCACCTAAATCTGACATTATGGAAGGTGTGCCACATCAAAGCACGTCAGTAAACCGGTATTGTCATTAATGCTGCCCTGGAGAAGAATGACTCCTGTATTGTCACACTGCAGATCAAGACACGAGATGGCTCTATGCCTTCGGACATATAGGCCAGGGATGTCACATGCCAGAGACACGTTTCCCTGTGCTGCTGCTCACACAGTGACTGTTCCTCATTCCCATCCTTTTCCCAGTGCAAACCTCGTGGGCTCTACCTGGTCACCAGCAGGAGAGATGCTTGCACAGGATAGGAGGCCAGGCAAATTCAGTCTGGAATATTCTTGCTGAAGTTAGTTAGATTGCAACAACATTTCCCAGGTTGCACATTCCTGCAAGGAAGAAAAAAAACACCCAACTATTAACTGCAAAACCAAAACATGGGGTGCCACAGAGCCTGCATACATATCTATTATGCATTTTCTTGTGTAAGTGGAAATTTTGCACAAGAAACTGGCAGCATGTAAAGAGGAGCCTGCCTCCATCTAAAGAGGCATCAGAATGAGAAAAGACACTGACTGTGCTCTCTGAATCAGTCTCTGAGGCCAAAGGGCTCAATTTGTTCTCAGACAAAATTATGGTAATTCCCCTGATCTCAGTATAGCATAGTAAAAGCCAATATAAATCATGGAATGAAAACAGAAAAGCCTAAAACCATGTGTGCATGGATGTGGTGGTAAGACTGAACAGTCCACTGCTACAGTTGCTCCTCCTAAAAGAGCCATAGTTCACCAACCAGCTTTGTAATAAGCAGGTTTCTATGGTTCAGGCTAGAGAAAAATGCATGCAAAAGCTGAAACAAATCAACTAAACAAAAATAAAATTGCCCTCCTTCAACCTCTAGATGCTTTTAACAGCTAATTACAGAAATGACTTGCAGAACTTGCATTCAGGTGTGGGGGAAGAAGGAAGGGGTGGGAAAGGCAGAGACATGCTTCAAATAATGTCCCAGCAAATTATACCCTTGTCCATTCGATGTATTTAATACTAAAACAGCAAAATGTCTTTAACAATCCAGTCAATTTAAAATAAAAGAACAATAACCGTTCAGCATTTTATGGATTTACTCCTATTTAGAGATCAAAGTCTCAGGACTCCAACCCCTCCCTGGTATGAAACCTTTGCATACACTATGTGGTGAAATGAAACCCACAAGGGGATCCTGCTATAAACTCTGAGGCTGGCCTATGCAGTTTAGCATTTTATTTGTTGGTGTTGCACATCCTATTTTTACCCTTGCAAAGAGTAGTACAACCCTGTGCTGTGGATCCAAGCGCACAGTGGACACAAAGCCAATGGAGCAATGCAGCTGAGTAGCTTTCGGAAAGCAAAACTGGCCAGTGATTGAAGTGGCACTCTGAGTGGTTTATTCTGGTTGTTTGCAGACTTAAGGATCCTTTAAAGTTGCCTTCATCTAACTTGGAAGCTCCCTCAAACTTACAAGCTTTTCTACTGATACTGCCCAAGGAAAAGAAACCAAAATAAATAATTTTTAGAAAGTCATAAAGAAAAATGAATTCTTCTTCCATAGATGCTGTGAATTTGTGCAAAGACATACGCACAGGCTCCCTTCCTTTTGACATTCAGTAAAAGAGGAAGGGTTTTTTTTACTGAGCAGAGAATTTGTCCCCATCTGGTTCCATTTTTTACTATTTTCTTTCTTTGGTTTCCTTCTTTCTCATTCCAATCCACATTTATTTCCTTTTGTTTAGTCTGTGCTCTTTATTCCCTTTCCTCTTTTTGCAGATTTCCTTTTTAATTTGTCAGGGAAAGAAACATTCTTTCCCTGGTTTTCGTAACACAAGCTTGTGGAATGGGCCCATTCATACTTCCCCATCTCCTACACCCTCTCCTGCTCCTTCAGTCTTTCAGTCCTGGGTGCTTGTTCTCGCTTCTGGTAGCAAAGTAAAAGTGTTAGCCTTTATTTATTTAGGAAAGTGTATCAATTTACTTTAAAACTCAATTTCAAATACCTGGTGCAAACCACTGAGTGGAGGCTCAAATATATTATTTACAAGCCATTATATTTATCTTAAAACAACTTCTAATCTATTTGAGATGAGCTGCTATAAGGCAGGATTAGGCTGAAATGAAAACGTCTGCAGCGGGATTTTACTAAATTGCTTTTAAATCACATTCTTAAACAGAGTTGAGTTTTACGGTGCTCTGGTGAAGGCTATAAACCCTAATAAAGCAAAAAGGCTGATTTTGCACAGAACTTCACCTCCTTTTGCAAAACTTGCCAGTTTTACAGAAGCAGAGGAGCCCAGCTAAGGCCATAGCCTTCTCTGTGTAAAACGCAAAACGTGAGAGCAAGCTCCACAAGGCTGCAGAGAGCAAGAGCCACAGAGCTGTTAACTGCCCAGAAACAAGGTTTTGCTCTTCCCAAACTGCTGAGACCTCGGTGACCTGCAGTAGGGCCAGACCTAGCATTTGCCCCACCCAGCAGGAGGTGAGGACTTCCCTGCTCATGCAGCCTGGTCCTTCCTCAGCAGCTGCGTTCATTTTATGTAGATGCTTTTATGCAGAGATCAGGATGAATGAGCTCGGTGCTACAAGGAAGGTAAAAAAGCAGTGCAACTGGGACTGTTTTTCTAGAGAATCAGGGAAATATTTAAAAAAATATTAGGGAAGAACTATGGATGATTTTAGGAATACTTGCCTGACACTCAAATCTCTGATTTTAATGTCTGGCATGCCCTTAGTACAGCATCTGCCATCCCCAACAGCTGTATTTCATGCTAGATTGCTGCCCCTCTACCTCACAAGCTGTGAACAAGGGAGTTTATTCACAGAGCAAGCACCTCTGCCTTTAACTGTCACTACCTGAGCAGGCTGTGCAGCTGACACCTTTTCTCCCCATGCTCTCCCAACACCAGATGTGCCTTGTGCTGGGATTTAATTTTAGTTCAGGTTCTGTGCAGCGCTAGTCTTATATTCTACATTTTAACTTACACTCTAACTTTTCAATCAAAAATTCTAATTAATCACAATGGCCCAGTAATATTTAAAAGTAACAAATGTATTTTTGTGCAGGAATACAAAACGTACATCCCATTAAACAGCCTTCCTCTGACAGCTCTCAAGTTCTGCACCAAACTGGTCCTGTTCCATTCCTGTTATGGTGCATTCCCCCCGCAAAACCCTCCAGCACAGAAATGCTAGGATGGAATTCCTCATCAGAAATCACCAGGAATGACAGAAAACCTTAACACAAGACTACACCAGTAAAATCAAACAGAACAGCTATATACTGATACAGCCAAAACAAAGTGAAGTTCTCTCTATAGTCAATAGCTTTAACCAGTGGCTGAAAAAGCACTTTCTGGTATTTATTAACACTGAACACTTCCATTAAAAATCTAGACCTTTTGTTCATTATATGAAAGCCTTAACCAGGCAGAGAAGACTTCATTCACACTCCTAACGTGGCTCAGGTCCACACTGCTGTTGTACAGCAAGGCAGGCTCCAAGCTTCTCATAAACCAACCTAAGTCACAGACGAGCTTCCTATTTTTGCCCTGTATGGTCCTGCTCTGAAAGCCCACGTCACTCACTACCTGCTAACACAACTGCCACATGGACCACTTCTTACCCAGCCATGCCAAACATCTGTGAGAACACACATACAGAATCCCTATAGGACAGTTCAGGAGACATTTTAAGAGAACCAACCTGTGCTACTTGAATCCGTTGGAGGTCACCCGGTTCTGAACTTCCCCAGCAGCTTCAATCTCATTTCCTGCAGTGGCACGTGACACCACACTTCCTCACCGCACCTTGCTAGATGCGCTTTGCTTACATTTTAAAATCAGACGAAGAAACTAACTGTTCCTTACAGCACATTTAAGAGTTTTCTGCTCCCATGCTGAACCACTGACATTTCTGCACAGCCAAAGAGCCCTCCTCTACTGCCTTCTGAGTCACTCCATGATTCAATGGACTTTTTTGTACTATCTCTTTATATTAATATCAAATGCTGAATGTGATTCTGTTACAGTATGCTCAGTGCCCCCTCTCTTCTTTTAAAGAGGAAACAAATGCAACAATGGAGAATGTAATTACGCTGCAGGCGTGGGAAATTTCAGTTCAAGGATATTTATCACATTTTCAGAGTGGCAATGAATTGATGTATTTGAATAGATGCAGTTATCAGCAATTTTCAGAAATATTTTTCATTTGAACATGGCAAACAGCTTTCATAGGAGTCCTATGAAAACTAGTTCATGACTTCAAAGGAGTAGAGGCTCTCAGTTGTAGCAGTGTGCATCCACATATTGTCATCTGCTGGTGGGACAGGCCTGATCACGTGTCACAAAAGGAAGGACAGTAAGGTCCTGGATTAGAAGAGTTTTAGAGCATTAATCAATAAGTGGTACTCTAGCAGAATTTTTTTTTAACCTGTGAATTTTGGAAATGCAATCTAATCCTAAGTGGTACCGACACCAGAAATGCTGACACAGTCTGGAGATAAAATTTGAAGACTACTGTGTCAGAAAGGAGGCAGAGGTCTTACCAGGGTCATCAAGGAGATACTGCTCTGCTGGAAGGTGCTCCTTGTGAAGCACATTAAACACCTGCAATTAGGCTAAGGGAGGGAGTGGAGATCAATTACATGTCCCTTTATTTGGTGGGAGCTCAAAGAATAACAGCCAATGGCTGGGGCACTGATCAGCCTAGCAAAAACTGAGTGAAGCTGGGTGGCAAACATCTGTGCTGGGACACTGAGTGGATTTAGCTGCACTTCCAATGTGGGAGAGAGTAAACAAACAGACAGTGGATGCTACATATTTGGGATGCAAAGCCTTCAGCAGCAACACTCATTTATGGGTGTCCTCCTACTGCCTCTAATTTCTCTCACCATGCCGCACCACAGCTGTCTCAGGTGCGCTAGGCACAGTGGTTCCACAGCCTGTGCTATGGACCACACTGAGGAACTGATCTACTGTTTAAAAGCTGATTAGGTTTCCTCTTTAAAATTTTTTTCTCTCTCTCAGGCAGCAGGGGACAACTGCTAGCATGAAGCTGGCTCTGCTGCTACCCACACTGTAACAAAACTACAGCATACAGTGAGAGGCCCAGAGCAAACCAATGGGAGCTGCTCCTTTGTCCAATAGTTAACGCATTCTATGTAATTTCTACCTAAATAAAGGTTTCCACTAAAAATGTCAACTTTTAAATTAAACTATGCCAGATGAAGACATCAGTGTTGTCAGCAGCCTCCCAGTGACCACCAGCCTGGGATTAACTCCCCATCTGCTGCCTCGGGGCTTCCTACTACCACTCACTGGTTTACTGCTATCAAGTGAGGCAAATTAACTCTAATAATTTTTATCAGTGGGTTAAAGTAGTCTGACTGATCCTGCTGGAAATCGAGTGGTGATGGTTCTGAAGATCCCTCCTACCCACAAAGATGCAGGAATACTGATCTCTGGCAAAGAGGCAGCAACAACCAACAGGATTTCACAGAGCAGCAGCTAAGTATTGAACAAATCACACCCATCTAATTAGAAACATAAGTATTTTATGTGTAAACACATAGAGGATAGTCACACAAAAGGAAATACAAGCATGACTAAAAAAAGACAAGTCCACAAAACAGACACTTTTGCATCAGACTTTCTGGGTGCACACACACCTACTTGTGCATGCACATCTGAGCTCCTGCGGTTGTAGCAGGAGCGCATGTGCAAACACATGTCTGCAGATGCACCTGCTCTGCCCCCATTTAAAGTTTTGGGCCAAATGGCCAAGGCATTATTTACCCTGGAAGACACTTGAGAACACTGTGAGATGCACGCAGCTTAAGCGTTTTCCCTTCAGTAAGCGTGCAGAGACACGATCTGCTGGACCCCGAGCTTCAGAGGCACTGAGGGGAAGTTGAAGAGTTCAGGAAGTGGCCATGTTTTCTCTCAGCACACTACCTCTTTGTCCTCCCCCAGCTGCCTGCTCAGGGGCTTTCAAACAGCCCAAATCCCTCACAAGAGATGGGCTATTTCTCTCCATTTAAAGAAGGAGCTACATTTACAAAGTCACTTTTAATGTGTCATCCACTGTGTGAGGACCTAGCTGCACACACTGGACTGTGCCAGAGCTGTGCTTGGAGTCACTGGTGAGGCAAATGTACTTTATCCCCCCAGATACTCGGGGTTGTTCAAGACGGGAGGAATTTGTTCACCCAGCAGGTAACTCACAGCAGTCTCCCAGGCACTTTTAAGCCATGCCTAAGGAAAACAGCCTCCCACGGTGCTGCTTCAGCTGAGTTCAGAGCGCAGCAGCACCTCAGCATGCCCTTCAGCAGGGCCACGGAGAAGGCACTTGCAGTGACACCAGAGAGCTGTGTGATGCCTGGGGACTTGCCGTGTCCACAGACCTCTCATGCAGCAGAGTTTGCTGAGCCACCATGGACACCAGAGGATCTGTCAGCTCTGACCACAGGCCATTAAGACACAAAGGGAAACATATGAAGCCTGATAAATTTTGTCCTCTATAAACAAACATCTTATTTCTCCATCCTTGTCTCATAAGGAATCTGCTGAGTGACGCCTTCCATAGGACTGAAGCCTTGACAGGATTTTTAGCAGTGCTCTTACATAAGCCAACTGCTTGTAACCAATGCTATCTCACCTTCTATATACACAAGACAAAATCATGTCTTCATCTTCTGAGTGGAAAGCATACCTGAAGTTCTTCCTTTGGTACACCTGGGTACCTAATGGAGATGTGCTAGTAACCCTGCAGATGGCACAAGTTGTTTTTAAGACCGTAAACTGACTTCTCCTCAACTTGCCACGAGGTCAAATAGTGTTTGATTTCCAGATAAAGGACCACCCTGGCAGCAAGAATGAGTTACGCAGTGGCTTGACAGATAAGCTATACAGGGATGTTAGACAGCTGTAAAGCTATTTACACAAAAAATTTGCTGTCCTGTACTGGAAAAAAAAGGAAATCATGGGCTCTGAGGTTTTTGGTTTAGATTAGAAACACGCACTACCCTATATCCACACATTTGAGCATACCGGACATGGTGATCCAGGCTTTCAGTGCATGCTGAATCCCAGCACTCAAAACTCACACATATCACTTGCCTTATAAAATGGGCCTTGTTTCTTTACTATATGGAAACTCACCGCCTTCACCGATATGACTAAGACTGTACACACAGGGAGAACAGTGGATATGGAGGGGACTATTTTCTGTCTGGTACCTGTCACCAGCAAATATGAGCAACTGACATCTCAGTGACTGGGCCAAACAACCTGTACTGCTCCTGACTTGGAGTGGGCACACACAATGCAAGCACAAGAATAAGCCATCATCTGTAGCTGCTAATATGCAACCACAAAAAAACCCCAAACAAACAAAAAAACAAACCCCAAAAAACCAACAAAAAGCAACCCCAAATCTGTTTCCCAAATCACCAGAGCCAAGCACTAATACAGAGGTGTTCAAACTTCAAAGCAGGAGCACAGTTGGCAAGAGTTTGTTGGAAGAATTACAACCAGGCATGGAAACTGGGACTTCTCAGTAGCAAATAATCCCTGCTGTTTCCATTTCCTCTTGCTCATTATCGGCACAGACAGGGGCTGAAGATTAGTAAACAGTGGGTGTTTGGGGTGAATTAGAGCATGTGTGATGTAGAGCTAGGTATCCTGGTGGCATCCCTGTGACTTTGTAGAGAGATGTAAATATTTAATGTTGCCCACTATGTTTTCTCGAAATGATCAGAAATATTAACAAGTTCCTTGGGGGTGGGAGAATCATACCAGATAAAGCAGAGAGTCTATCTTGTCCTTCATCCAGAGCATAAAAAAAATCTGATGGTCAAAAATTTTCTGGGCAGTTCCCCCTCTGTAGTCACATGTGTGTGGAAGATGAAGAGTTTCACACTGTTCCAGTCCTGTCTGGACTTTCCCTGAGGGAAAAAAACCCCAAAACAACAAACTCTGGGACAAAACCCTTACACAGCTACATGCGTACGAGATACTACATTTTCAGCTACCACCCTTGGTTTTAGCCACAGGCTACCCTTTCAGAGGACAGCCATGTAAATAAAAGCCACTACTAAGAAAACATAATATGCCTAGAAATGCCTATTTCTTGAGTGAAAATTGCTGAACTTACAATCCTTGCTCGCAGAAAGTTCCTTGTCTTCCCTGCTGCAATAATATTAACACACTGCTGAAGAAAAGTTCTGCACTGCATATGTATTATGATATATATCATAAGATATGTAAAAAGAGAAGGCTCTGGGGAGACCTTACTGCAGCCTTTCAGTACTCAAAGGAGGCTTGTAAGAAAGATGGGGACAGTCTTTTCAGCAAGGAGTCTTGCAACAGGACAAGGGGTGATGGTTTTAAACTAAAAGGGGGGAAATTCAAACTACATATAAGAAAGACATTTTATACAGTGAGGGTGGTGAAACACTGGCACAAGTTTCCCAGAGAGGTGGTAGATGACCCATCCTTGGAGACATTCAAGGTCAGGTTGGATGGGGCTCTGGGCAATGGGATCTAGTTGAAGATGTCACTGCTCACTGGAGGGAGGTTGAACTAGAAGGCTTTTGAAGATCCTTTCCAACTCAAAGCATTACATGATTCTATGGTATATTTCTAAAAGGCAAATTCTTTGTGGAGGTCTCTTCATATCATTATAAATATTTCTAACAACCTTGAAGTATTCTAAGGAACCAAAACAGAAGTTTTATTAATAAGAACATTGCTGGTCGTTGCTTACAATACTTAATTTACATAAAACCTAATTTATTAGTTTGTGCTTTTTTATACAATAAGCTTGAGATGCAGCTTCTCCTTGACCTGATCAAAGACTATGGGATTACTCAACAGGTCCACGGACATAAGAAACAATGTATGCTGTCTTTCCAAAGAGTATCTTCAGCACTTTTTGCCCAGTAAAAACCACCTAGCTGTTTTTCTAGAGCAGTGTTTGTTATACTTTACCTAGTCCTCAAGCATCTTTTTCAATATATGAGCATTTCTATGATGGCAATATTAAAAGGTATTTATTATTAAATAATTTGTTTTAGGTATTAGCATAAGTCTTAAGTTTCAGGTATGAACAACATGATGTAGAATTTTTATATACTTCAGTATAAAATATCGACTGTTTTTAAAAGATCACACTTAAATCTGAATAATACTTCATATTCCCACAGTATTTATGTACATAGATATATGTACATGCAAACAAATCTACACTTTAGAAATCACGACCTACCACAACATCCACACATTTTAAAGCTAAAAAACCAGCATTCATTGATAAGAGCAATTTTTCATCTAACACAGGCCATGCGGTTTTTCAAGCTGTTACTTCTGCTTAGTTTAATTCCCCTTTACATTCTAAGTCTTCATACTGAGAGGACTGAAAACTTAGGCAGAAAAGAGAATGGGAGCTAGCTGCAAGCAGAGTAATACAGGAGTATACACTGGCATGATTTCACTGGAGTCAAGATTGCTGTGCACCATTTTATAGGGAAAATAAGTCCCAATCAGTGGGAACTTTAGTTCATTTCTTGCATTCTTGCCATGGGTGGTATACGCCACATCAGGATGCCAAATACAGACACAGATCAGAGTCTGCATAATGGCTGAGCAATTATAAAATAGAATCAGATTCTCTGCTGTATAATGGATGACGCCTTTTATTCCTTGCTTAGGTACAACCGTCCGCAATTCCATACATCCTAGTACGGTAAGTAAGATCAGATCATGTGGTTTGTTTTCATTAATACTTACTGAAAATAGTATTTTCCCAAGAATAATCAGGAGAAAGGGAGGCCCAGTATATGAATATGTATATCCACTGCATGCCACATTCTCTTTTAATTATCTATGCAGTTACTATGAATTAGAGCAGTAGATAAAAATTAACAAGGAATTGCAGGGTCCATGAAAAGCATCCAAGTAACAGCCCTGGAGACTAATGGTCTCTGCTTCCTTAGACACTGAAAAAAAATCATCCTTGTTGAGAAATCTGTTGTATGTAAGGGGGCACATTCAAGTGAGACAGCTAACACTACTATGCCAGTGTTGGCCCTGGTCTGAAAGGATCACTCATCAGCCACCAAGGAACAGTTTCAATCCTCGTTCACAATCTGTGATGGCTTTCAGCGTGGAAGTCATTCAATGCCATTCTGAGCAGGAACTTTTATCTTGCAGACCTAGGATTACTGACTCATTGCACTGAGATTAAACCTGACAAAGCAAAGTCCAGTCACAGCTCACCTGGCTTAGAGATAAACTGCACTCACAGGACATAAAGCAACATCTCTACCTTAAAACGACGTGGGGACATCCTCTTGTCCTCACAGCTAGACAAATAAAAGGAGCTGGACTTCTGATGTCTTGGCTATGCAAGTTCCATAACACGCTTGGGAAGGGCCAATCAGGATAAACTTCCAAAACGTGAAGGTTGAGAACGCGAGTGGAGGCAGGAGTGTAACATCCTGGTTCAAAACAGCTTGGCACCAGATCTCCCTCATTACCAGAAGTTCCATACAAGTGCTTCCCACTAGACACATTTTGTTCTTTCCTTTCCCAATAGCAAAAGACCAGGTGCTCAATAGAGAACAGAATAATTAAATTTATAGCTAAATATACAGCTTATAGCTCTGAGGGTGTTACCTCTGCACAACAGAAAACCCCAGGTCTGTGTATTTTGAAGCACGGCTGGCTGAAAAGCTGCTGCTAACAGAGCAGAAATCCCTTACAGTCCAACCTCTAGACTATTCAGCAAAGTTGGCTGGCTCCCCTGCAAGGCTGTGCTGCAGCAGCGACTTAAGAGAACAGCATGAAGGAGAGCAACGGAAGCCTGCTAAAACCCTCCTGCTTGGCCTGAAAAATTACGGCTGCAGCAGAGTAAGGGGACAACTACGGCGCCGGCCCCTTGAGGGCGGTAAGACTAGTCACAGGCATTTCAGTAGAGCCCAGTGTTTCCCATTGGTCTGTGGGCCATGTCCCAGCAGAGCCAGCACAGCCTGGCACGGTCCCTCACAGAAAATGAACTGCAAGGTGGTAATTCCTGGCTCTTGTCGGCAATGCCTTGAAGCATCCCCACACGCTGTGGGAGTCTAAAGGTATTTCTTCACTGGCCTCCCTGGCGCTATGCACTGCCAGCAGGGGCTTAGCTACACCAGCTGCGATACAGGCTGCTTATACCTACTTGAGGTTTCATGATGTTAATAGTTTGGACTTAAGTAAACTCTGTGACATATTTAACTTCAGGCTTTTTGCTGCTAAATGGGACAAGGACTGTTCTCTCAACTTCTAATGCCAAAACCAGCACCTTACATAGCTCTTGGGAATTCTGGTTTTGAAGGACTTTGATTGTCCAGGAGGCTATTTCCATTATTATATACTTGCGAACTATTTTAAAAATCAATTATTTTATACTTGCCCTTATATCAGACAGCATTCCTTAGGGACAGTGTCTGAGATCCTGTACTGATGCACATTACAGAAATGACAGTGGTACTGGGGATCACGTGCTCCACTGAGAAATGAGTAAGCCAGGACCTAAGCACGCCAGGGTTAAATATGGCAAAGCAAGACTGCAATTTGCGACACTTTCACTGGACAGAACTGAGGTTTATTGCATCAAACATGCCTGCAGATACTCTGGGTTTTTCCCTCTCCAGTACAGTCACATCACAGCAACCCTCCAAAACTTCAGAAGAAAGATGTCAAGGGCATTGAAGCTTTAGAGCAGAAGAATGATACTACCTTCAGGATGGTGATTTCCAAAAGTTAACCAGCAGCATCCACCAGAGAACAGAGGGAGCACTTTCAGGAGCCTAATGGAAAACAGCCCAGAAGAAAGACCCAGGAAACACTGTCCTGACCTTGCCTGGAGCAATCCTGCTCCACTGGTCTCTTCTCAGTGCTGATCCCCCACAGCGACCTTACATCAAGGGCAGGACTGGAGCCATGGCTGCACTTACCAGCTCTTTTGCTAGTCCAGAATGATTTTTGGTGTGTGTATGCATTTCTGTTGTCACTTCCTAAGGCATAAAGTCCTGCTTAGCTAAGAAAAAGCAATGGGATCTTCCCTTTATAGAGAGACAAGGAAGTGAGGTGAAAACACGCTTTTTTTTATTTCCCTTCTCGCAGAGTTTTTCCACTCTATTTTCATTTGCTTCTGTCCATACCGCACAGCGGATGGCCTGGAGCAAAGGCCTTGGAAGCTGTAAATGCCATGCTATTATATACCATCTGGTATCATTACCATGGTTTCTTTAATGCCTCATCAGACTCACAGATTAGTAAGCGGATGGTGAACAAATGTGTTTGTGAGAATAACAGCTTTCAGACTAAGCAAAATAGAGCAGTCATATACCATTCCTAATGCCAACAACTGTAAACACCATTATCCCTCCTAAGAGAAAACTTTCTTGAGGAACTTTTAAAGTAACACAAACAAGAAGACAACAATGACAGTTCTGCCCCTTGGAAGCACAAAATCCCTCAGTGTTCTCATTTAAGTACTGCACATGATGACATCCAACTGGGTTTTACCCTGCAATTCACTTGCATTATCAGGGATGTTCTGCTAAACAACTGGCACATTTTAAATGAATAAAGAGGGAACTTGTCCAGCCATCTCAAGCTGTTCGTCAGTTATGGAACGCTTAATTTTCTAGTTCCCTATAACAGTTCAAGTTAATTTGTCTTCCTCTTGACCCCAGTCAGCATGCACACTTTTTTAAGGATGCAGAAATGAGGGGAAAAAAAACTGTAATAAAACTTGGAGACACTGATCCTGCAGAGAGCTGCTAGGAAGATGATAACCAATAAATGAGGACATAAATATTGCTCTGGCTGCAATTAAGACAACAAGTAAGTATAAATATGCAGCAACTCTTCAGTACAAGATGTTTTACTTTGAAAAGCATCATCTTGAAATTAAAACTAACCAAGACAAGAACAAGGTTGTTCCTTTAGACCCATGGACACTAGTCAATTCAATTAAGAATAACATATTTAAAGTTGCACCATGAACAAGTTTTCTGCCCCTCCCTAAGTCAACTACTCAGATCAAATGCAGAAGTTGTATTTGACAATACAGTAGGAAGATCCAAGGGAGAATCATTTCCTTGTGGTTTGTTGCTGCCTAGTATTGAAACAAAGTTTTGGGACTGTCTGCTGCCACTTGAGAGTTTCAGGTTCCAAGACACCGCCATAACTACTGATTGGAAAAGTTGTATGTTTAAGGAGTATCTTTCTCTCAATGTAGTAATAGTCTGGGGTGGTTTGAAAATGCAAGACAGGAACAATCATATACCGGTAGGTGTTGCCTCTGTGGCCTCAAATGAAGAGCATTCTCTTTAAAATTGAAACAGCTATACTTGTATACCTTCCTTACCACCACATTGCTATAATTTGATTCTTCATTTCATCCCATTGGAATAGAAAATATATTCTACCAACCATTGGTCAAATGTGTTCCATAGCTCAGAGGTCTCAAAATCAAAGATGAGATACATTGAATCATGCAAACTCACTTATGTGCATGAACATGTGGTTTGTTCACTAAGATACATGCAACACACAGCCCTCTTTATGGTTTACATTTAATACTTTATAAAAACGTTTTTAGTATCTTCAAGTGTGAAAGTAAGAGTAAAAATTCTCCATTTTGCATTTCCATGCCAGAAAAAAAAATATTTTGGAAATACGTTAGGCAAAGTGTGTCACTCAATGTTGGGCAAATCAGGACATGAGGAGCACAGTGTCTGATGTGACGGCCATGGGAGGACTGATGAGTTGGGGTAAATTGGCAAGGACTGTAGAGCTTAAGGACTGCACAGCTGATGCTGTCCATGTTTGCCAAACTGCAATTCAAATTGATCCAAAAGACTGTCAAACTGAATTACCAGCTGAGGAACATTTCCTCAGGTGAGATTAAGCAATTCTTCCCACTGACACACGCCACCCCACCAATATTTTTCATCATCCGTGTCTTTGTATTAAAAAGCTACCTAGTGGATTACCATCCTATTTAGGCTACTCATAAAACCAAGTTTCCTGATTCATGTCACCCTCTTAGAGCTCTGGAGTGCTACCTCGGTAGTTGGAGCTTGCAAGCTGCCTTGAAGAACCTACAGCTTTCCTTGGGGACCAGGGTAATTTGAGGGTGGCTATAAGCTCCCACCATTTTCAGAGCCTGCCAATGAGGTGAGCTAATGAGGCACCATATGTTATTCCCAGCAGAAATAGCAGAGAATAGGGCAGCAGCTCTCAAACTTAACTGTTCACTGCTTTAAAAAAGAAAAAAAGGAAAGAAAAGATAAAAGAGTTGGGGGAAAAAAAACCCTGAAGCTCAGGCAAACTCCTCTTTCACTTCTTGAAAAAGGGGCCAGGGCACAGCTCTGAGCCACGGGGTGCACACTGGATCTGCAGGAACTCATTTTACCTTCTTAATTCCCCAGAAGTATTTTAAGGATCGTAATTTGCACATTTGATAACATTACACTCATGCTTTCACAGTCTCTCTTGCCTATGGAAGTCTTTAAACCAGCAAAAGAGAAGACAAAAAAATATCTGAAAACAAAACCAAAGTCTGGATCAGAAAATTCATTACACAGACTATGATTTAATATTCAGAACTACAGAAGATTAAGTTTTACATACCCTCAAGGTTTAATGGGAAGAAACTAACGCTGCTGACCAAGTCACGTGGTGTGCCAAGCCAGTGTTATACACCCGGGGGCAGAGTCTGGACCTGCCAGCCTGGGGCTGTCTGTGCCAGTACGCTCTCCTGCATGCCGCAGCTATTTCCCTTGCCAAGAAATCCCAAGTTTGCAGCTCAACACATGTCCCATGTAGAGGTGCCTTTTCTACTATTTAAGACAGTTTGCTGTATTCAGCTGTATCACTGAGCGTGGCTAATTTGGGATACATTCGCAAGCCCTCGCACTTGTCTTGTTTCCACTGCAGCCAGGCATAGCACCCATACCTATCTTCCAAGCGAAGCTGCCCAGACAATTCAGCTTTATGTAGTTGGCAGGCTCAGCTGTTACAGGGCATTACTCTGACATGCAGCTCTCTTCACAGAGCAGCAATGCACATGTATAACTGGACAACAGGTTGTAGTGACAATAAAATAACACATTATCCTATCCAATTTCTATGACTTAAAGGATTTCTCGGCTTCCCACGCCTGCTTGATGCCCTCTTCATATTTAGATACCCATGTCCAGTGAGTTACAAAACCGATCTGTTACTGTGGTGAATAAGTGATGGACAGATTTGCTGAATGACACAGGCTCCACTGACTTTTAGTTACACTTATGTAACTCCATAGTTTCACAGCTGCTAATAATTAGCAGATGACCTGCATAAGAGCTAGACAAAAAAAAAAGAGAATCCTGCTTCATGTCTTCAAAAACAAGCCACCAAGACTAATGATTTTTTTTAATCTGCCATGATTTTCTTTTTTCTCCTCTCAGAATCCAAACAAACACAGCATAACAAATTCAGCATAACTTATAACTGAAGATCTGAATGGTGCCTTGTTCATAGCATTTGGATTTGAAACAGATGAAGTTAACTCACAGCTTAACTCCTTCCATGGTTCTCCTCAGCTTCCAGATTTTAAAACATTTTCTTCAAGTGATTTTCACTTTTTTAAACAACGAGATTCAAACTTGGGTTCAGTGTATAGCTTCCTCTGCTCTTTTCCTCTCTTAAAAATAAGAGATTAATTGTTATACAGCAAACTGGGAATAACATCACTTTCTAAAAATTTCCTTTGCAGCTCTTGCCTTTATTTCACCAAATTCTTCTCCAGATCTGATGTTCTCAGTGTTTCCTGAAAAAGTCAATGCAATAAACTGTCCTTTAATACTAAAAATCCCTACTAATATGACAGATAAAGAAAAAAATTCAGAGGGTAAAAGTAGTCTCTGTTGCCAAGTGATCTGAAAGTAGGGAAGGGAGATGGTTTTACCTTTAAAGACAACATGTTTTAGCTACTAAAGCACTAGTCTGCTATTCAGAAGATTTATGATCCTCTCCCAGCACTATTACTGACCTGGTGCTATGAGACTGGGCAAAGTCACTTCCCCACACTACGCTTCTCTATGAATTCCAATTTTCAAAGCCTTTTTTCAGACTTCAAGGCCATTTTTGGATATTCTGAGACCACTTTTATTCCCAGATGTTCTGGGGACAAGTGTAGCCATGCTTGTCCAGTAAAGCAAAAACACAGCATACAGCTAGCTGGAAGGAACTGCTGAATCTCATCTAGATCACAGCAGGGCTAACCTGGCTTAGAGCAGATTGCTTGGGCCTTCTCCAGTTTTCAGACCATCTCCAAGGACAGAGACTCCACAATCTCTCTGGGCGACCAGTTTCACTGGTTAGCCACCCCCACCGCCAAAGATTTCACTGGTAATTTTTGTTAGCAGCAGTACAACGAGCTGAAGAATGCAATTTCTTCTTAGTGCTCACTTCCAGTCCTGCTTAGACAGGGTCCAGGAAAATTCAGAGAGAAGCCTGCTCCACACTGACTGCTCTTCATGGCAAGAGGATTTCAGCACTCAAGCACAGCATTCAAACATGTTAAAGAGAGAGAGGAAGAGGGAATCACCCCACTTCCTAAGTTATCACAAGAGAAACACGCACAAGCTATTCTGGGCTTGCTGAAGCTGCTAAGAGCATTTATTTTAACCTCTACATTACTTCCCATTAAAGAATACCCTGCAGTTTCTTCAGCAGG
>NW_010394668.1:41076-43618 GCF_000710305.1 Buceros rhinoceros silvestris
GAAGAACTCAAGTTTAGCTCAAATGAGGAGAGCTCTCTCATGAAAACACGCACTGGAGGACAGGAGGGCCCTTCACATGGACTTACACCCAGGAAGGAAACGGCAGAACAAACACACACTGAAAAGATTAAAGATAGAAGTGCCACATAAACATCTACAGTCTTAGGAACTTTTGCTTCTGCAACATTAGTGGTTTAAGGAGCTACAAAATTATACATCTTAACTCCAAACTGTACTTATGTGTAATTGGAACCAAATGTAGAACAACACTAACAAGGTTACAGCAGAGTGAAGTGTTACAAAACAGACTCAAACTACTCCTTGTGCTTCCCGTTTATCTCCTTCCAGGAATCAGGAAAAACTTTATTTTCTGAACTCCTTTGATCTCAGATTTAGATGAAACTGCTCCCTCACCACTTGTATCTCCAGCCTTAGAGACACTCTTTGCTGATCTTTGTGAACCGAGCCGGATGAGGCCCAGGGACAGCTGCTCTCTGAGACTTGCATGCCTGCAAGGCTGAAGAGCAGCTGCAGTATCTTTCAGAGCTCTGATTATCAGGGTTGTTTCCAACAAAAAAATATAATCTTTTCGCAATTCAGACTTCACTTACAACTCAGTAGCGGTGGCACAGTGCTTGCAAAGAATCATGGAATGCTTTGGGCTGGAAGGGACCTTCAAAGGTCATCTAGTTCAACCTGTCTGCAGCGAGCAGGGACATCTTCAACTAGATCTGGTTGCCCAGAGCCCCATCCAACCTCACCTTGAATGTCTCCAGGGATGGGTCATCTACCACCTCTCTGGGAAACCTGTGCCAGTGTTTCACCACCCTCATTGAAAAAAACATCTTCCTTACATCTAGTCTAAATCTCCCTTGTTTAGTTTAAAACCATCACCCCTTGTCCTGTCATGACAGGCCCTGCTAAAATGACTGTCCCCATCTTTCTTACAAGCCTCCTTTGAGTACTGAAAGGCTGCAGTAAGGTCTCCCTGGAGCTTTCTCTTCTCAAGACTGATCAACCCCAAGCCGCTCAGCCTGTCCTCACAGCAGAGGTGCTCCAGCCCTCTGATTATTTTCCGTGGCCCTGCTCTGGACCCTCTCCAACAGGTTCATGTCCTTCTTGTGCTGAGGACTCCAGAGCTGGAGGGAGACAGCACTTCAGGTGAGGTCTCACCAAAGAGGAGTAGAGCAGCAGGATCACCTCCCTCAAACTGCTGGTCATGCTTCTTTTGATGCGGCCCACAATATGGATGGCTTTCTGGGCTGCGAGCACACATTGTCTAGCCTTTCATCCACCAGTACCCTCAAGTCCTTCTCTGGAGGGCTGCTCTCAATCACATCATCCCCACCCGATACTGATATCTAGGATTGCCCCAACCCAAGCTTGGCCTTGCTGAACATCATGAGGTTCACATGGGCCCACTTCTCCAAGTCCCTCTGGATGGCATCCCATACCTCAGGTACATCAGCTGCACCACTCAGCTTGGTGTCATCTGCAAACTTGCAGAGGGTGCACTCGATCCCACTGTCTATGTAATTGATGAAGGTATTAAACAGAACTGGTCCCAGTACAGACCCTGAGGGACACCACTTGTCACTGATCTCCATCTGGAGATCAAGCCATTGACCACTACCCTCTAGATGTGACCATCCAACCAATTTGTTCTGCACAGAACCGTCCACCCATCAAAGCCAAAGCTCTCCAATTTAGAGAGAAGGATGTTGTGAGGGACCCTGTCAAAGGCTTTACAGAAGTCCAGATGGATGACATCCATAGCTCTTCCCTCATCCATCAACGTAGTCACTTCATCATAGAATGCCACTAGGTTGGTCAGGCAGGACGTGCCCCTGGTGAAGCCACGCCGGCTATCTTGAATCACCTCTCTCCCGTGTGTGCCTTAGCATAGGTTCCAGGAGGATCTGTTCCGTGATCTTTGCAGCACAGCAGTAAGGTTGACAGTGAGCAGTGAGGTCAGTAGGGTCCTCCCTTCTACGCTTTTTAAAAATGGGTGCAATATTCCCTTTTTTCCAGTCACCAGCAACTTCACCTGACTGCCAGGATTTTCACATATCATGGAGAGCGGCTTGGCCACTACATCAACCAATTCCCTCAGGATTCTGGGATACATCTCATCAGGTCCCATAGACTTATGTATCTTCAAGTTCCTCAGATGGCCACACAACTTCTCTTACAGAGGGAAGGACTTTGCCCCACTGGTCCCCATCTTGCAGTCCATCAACTCAGGATGTGTGATAAGAGAGGTTTTCAGAGAAGACTGAGGCAAAAATGTTGTTGAGTACCTCAGCCTTCTCCTCATCTGTTGAGTGCTTGCCACTTGCCAGTCACATTCAGAGGAGGTATGTTCTCTTTAACCCTCCATTTCTGATTGACATACTTGTAGAAGCCCTTCTTATTCTTTGCATCCTTTGCCAAGTTCAGCTCCAGCCACGCTTGGCCCTCCTGACCTCATCCCTACACAACCGAGCAGTGTCCCTATACTCTTGCCAGGATACCTGTCCTTGCTTCCACTGCCTTCCATTTT
>NW_010394668.1:44339-47634 GCF_000710305.1 Buceros rhinoceros silvestris
ACTACTATCATACTGGTCACCATTAACATCTGAAATATTTTAAATGAAACCTTCTACTAAAGTACAATTCTAGACATCTTTAATAAATCTAGCTTCTACCAATCCCTTTTCTGGGCTATTTGCCAACTAACAGTTCAGGAGTTATTATTCAATCACAAACAGATTTTCATGTATATCTTTGACATAAGAAGCTAAACAATCTACTTGTGTCAACTGCACACACCAATGACACACAGAACAAAGAACAGTGCACTGAAGATCTGTGGCCACTTCCAGAGTTCTCATCTGTTCTACCAGTCCAAAACTTAACTACCTCCATATATGAAGAATGGTCTCCCCACCCCTCCCCAAATACAGTTAGCACCATGGATTTTGAACCAAGATACTCGGTCTGTTTTTATAACAGATCAGGCCAAGTGCTGGAGTGCACCACACAAAAAAGAGAAAGTTTCCATGTTAGAGTCAAGAATAATTTAATTAGATTTCAACTCTGATAACACCTCATTGTTGTGAAGAAGCCACAATTAAGATATATTTACCTTGACAAAAGCAAGGAAAACCTTCCCTCTCCATTGCAACACTACTTCTTATGGTTTCTATACACGTGTCCAAAGTCCAGATGAAGATTCAACATATTTAAAAGCACAGATTTCTAAGTAAAACACTGCATAAAGACATTTTACTAAACTGTATATATACACTAAGAATCATACATGTGCCTCCAAAGGAAACCTACAAATTCCTGTCCTCATGTCACATTTGTCAGACAACACCAACATCCCCTTTTCTCCCTCCAAAAAAGCTAGGTATTTATACAAGTAAGGCAGAAAACTAATAGCTGTTACAACTTTATGCACTGTAGGTAATGGAAGCAATACTGCACGGTGTCCCCTTCACAAAGGGATTAGCACTGCTTGTGCTTCTCAGTGGCCTCTCCACTGAAGAGGGGCTGGAGATCATCAGATGTAAAGGTCGTTTCTGCTGTCTCAGATGAGAAATTGTTCCTTCTGTTTTTCTAGGTGCACACTTCCAGTTCTGCCCCTACTGCACGAGTAAAAGCACTGGAGCCCTGATGTAATTCTGCAATAAATCTGAATTTCTCTTAAAAAAAAAAAAAGAACGGTATAACAGTCTTGTAGCAATGCAGCCCCCAAAGCCAGCACCTTGCTACTTGATGCCGTTCAGAGATTAAACTAATGCTGTAGAAAGTTAGAAGTGTAATTTCAGTGGAAATACTAAGGCAGCAGCAGAAGTCAAGGACACAGCTAGAGTTTCAACTGTATTAATTCTCATTTGCTGGGGTGAGTGATCTCAAAGCAGGAGGCAGCACAGGGCTGATCGGTGACTTTTGTACAGAGAGAGGGAATAGCTGCTTCTGCTGCTCCTCCTCTCTCTCCTTTCCAGCGATTTTTAAAGCAGATCACTGAACCACAACATAACCCCATGGATAACTGAGAGGCTGAATGCGCTGCAGCACAGGGGGAGGAACAGGTGAGCAGCAATAAGAGATATGAGAGGGGTGGGAGGGACAGGATTGGAGGCAGAAATCCCTCAGCTGCCAAGGGCAATGTGTAGAGTAACTGTAGGCCCTGCCCTGCAGAGCTTGCATTCCAGTCAAGGCCAACCACAGGAGCTGGCACGTGTCTTGTCGCACATTGCTCTGAAGGTTGCCCTAACCAACTATGGAAACAACCATTTCATGCACAACGCGGAAAACTACACATTCAATAGGCTAATGCTAAGAGCAAAGTCCTGCTCAGCTTGAGGCCGGATGATGCTGAAGAGCCTAGAAGAGTGAGGTAGAAAGACACACATAATTCTTGAGCAATGAAAAGCAGTGCTTTCTGGAGGAACAATACCAGGGACTCAAGAGACACAATCTCATATTTTTAGGATATCTGCTCTTGCCCAAGCTAAACAGATCTTTAAACAACACACGTGCACATATAAAAAGCTTTTCCTTTCTATTTGTGGCTTTTCTCTGTCCTGTCCCCCCCCTTACATTCTCTTCCTGAATCTCCTTTTCTGCATCTGCCCTCCCCTCACGTGCTCTCGCTGCATAGAGGGCAGAAGTACTCTGGAACAGCTGTATTTCCTCCTCACATGCTCCTTCCTCTCGCCCACTCTGACAGAGGGAAAAGTACATGCCAGCTCAGCCTGCCTTGTGCTTCACTGCACTGGGACAGATGCGCTGCCAGAGCCGGTCCCTCCAAGGCAGCAAGGCCATCCCTCCCGCCTTTATTGAAGGCAAGGCTCCCAAGCAGGGCACATTACAAGTAACGAGCAGAGGCCAAACAGACACTGAGAGAACCTCTTTTTCACACAGCCTCTTGGACCTTTGCACTGTGCTCCCAAATTGGGCTTGTAGGAGCTAACCCACGGAAGAAACAGAGGGAAAGGTAGATTAAGAGTAAGAAAGGGTGTGAATGAGGAGCCAAACACACTGCTCTCCCTCTGGAGGTCAAGACCAGTGAGAACAGCTGCTTCTTACAGCCCTCTCTTTGGGAGAGCACTTCTAGGATAAAAGCAATTTAAAAGTACCTCACGGTGGGTGCCTGAACAAGCCTGCCTTAGTGCCAGAGACAAATGCTGTATCACTTTTGTTTTAAATAAGAGGCCTGTGCAAGGCATGTGGTAGCAGCTGAGGAACACCTACACCCAGAGAAGAGACATAGCCCTGCACTGCAGAAGGTGTTTATTAAAAGGTGAAGCACAGCCATTAGAGCAGCAAAGGCAAACAAAGGAGGCCAGGGACCTGCTCTGGTTGCCTCCACCATAAAGCCTAACTACAAGCTTCACCTCAACATTTGCTGAGATGAAAGCACTTCGGGAAGGAAGGCTGCAACACAAACCCCTGCATGAGCAGGTGACTGTAGTGGCTCCCTGCATGGGTGCCACACGTATGGGCAATGGTGTGTGCCACGGCCCCAGCAGGGCTCTCCCCCCCCTGCCACACCAAGCTGGGATTTCACAGCACTGCTGTACCACAGCAGGGACGAACACAGATGCCACCAGACACCTCCTTGGAGGTGCAGGCAGAGACACGGTCTGGCCTGCCAAGAGGAACCAGGGGCTGCGTCCAGAGGCCAACACCATCCTCCATCCCGGGCATGCACCCAACCCCAGGGAAAGCGGGAAAGGAGGGACGGATCCCAGCCCTGCCAGCACAGCTTCAGAAAGCAGGAGGAGCGCGTCCCAGCCCGAGAAAGAGCAGTCTGAAAGAAAAGAGAGAAAGAGAAAACAGGCACGAAGCGGGACTCAGCTCCCGGGTCGGGGGAAGCCGCTGCCCCACCAA
>NW_010394669.1:0-4671 GCF_000710305.1 Buceros rhinoceros silvestris
CTATTGATTTTAAAGGACTTCTCCTCTCCTGCAAAGCAAGTGTCTTGTTTAAAAGACCATTTAATTCACTCTTTAATCAAAGAGGAAAGACACTAGAGAATTGGTGTCTGACAGCTGTGGCTCTATAGGAAACGGAACCACGCTTGGGTGATGTCTACATCGATGTGGTTTATCTACCACAATGCTGCTTAGTAAACCAGCTCCCCTGGGGAAATGCAGACAGGCTTCGAGGAGCATTGCCCTGGTCACTGACCTGTCGGGTGGATGCCAGCTCCTTCTTGTGCCTCAGTTTCCCTACTGGCACTTGGGTTTTTTGATCTGTTTAAAGAGGAGGTTTGTGTGTATCCAGGGGAGGAGTCGCAGTCTTTGCAGGCCTTCCTGGTGCTGACCTCATAACGGTAATGGGTGCAGACCTCATAACGGTAATGGGTGCACACCTCATAACGGTAACGGGTGCACAGTGGTTAGAATCCAGAACAGATCAAATTGGTTAAAGCACACGTATTTCAGGAGCTCATCTTGCGAGCTGCAGCAGCAGCAGCAGCAGACCATCAGACTGTGCATCCAATGATGCTTGTGAGGAGCCTGGTTTCTAGAGAGTAGCAGACCTTAAGGATCAAAAATTGTGTTCTAAAATCTTGGACTGATGTCCCCAAAGCTCCTCTTAACCAGGGAGAGTAGTGGCACGTTTACTGACTGTCCTCCAGTTCTGGCAAACCCTGCTTTTGGGTGAGCCGTAGTCTATCGTACAGTCAGTCCTGACCGTAAACATCCTCTCATACCCCTGAGAGCCACGTCGCTGTTGAAGGGGAGGAGAGGGAGGAAGGAAAACTGCAGTTTTGCTAGTGCTGCTTGTACAGAGGAAGGTCTCTGGCTCTGGTGGGGTTTAAGGCACCATGTGCTGTTACCTGGTCAGAGAGAGGAGGAGGAAATAAAAAGCAGAGAGCAACATGCCGACCAGAATATCCCAGCTGAAATTATTACACCTGAACTTTCTAGCCTACAAAACACTTGTGTGGAGCAAAATTTGTGTTCAGGATGGAGCATCTGTCCCAAGCACCGTGTGCCGGTGCTTCCCGGGGAGCAGGCGCGGGCAAAGCCGCTGTGCTCAGCCGGAGCTGAGGATGGATTCCTCCTTCGGACTGAGATCACTGGCTCGTGTGTGCTATGAGGAAAGGTAAAAACCTCGTGTGCTTTTAGATGAACTGGGTCAGGGAGGGAGGGGCGTGGCTTGATAGATGCATCCTGAAATCGGCTCCCCCTGTCCCCGCCCCTGGGCTGTGAAGTCCGGAGGGAGCTGGCCCTTGCAATGGCCACAGCAGCACCAAAAAGCAGCTGGAGTTGAGCAGGGCACGGGTCGGCTCCTTCCCTGGGGATGCAGGGGTTTGGCAAAGCTACTGAACCTCGTCTGAGCTAAAGGATCCCTCCCTCGTCCAAAGCAAAGACCCCCTTAACCAAAGGGGAGCATCAGAATGGTGAACAATAAAGATAGACCAGCCAACAGAGAAGGCGCTGCGGATTCCGCCAGGTCTCTCAAAGACAAATTGTTCCTTGCAGCAAGGATGGAAACAAGGTCATTCATAAAAGAGTAATTGATGTCTGGTCGGGAACAGCTCTCCACGGAGCTGATGTGCTGCTTCCTGCACAGGGAGCAGGCAGAGCCTGCGGTCAGCCGCAAGGAGCTCCAAGGGCCTGAGAGATGGTGAACCAACCTCAACCCTCCCACATTTTGTATGCAAACCACACGTTGCCTTTTTCTTTTTTTTTCTCCAAATGTCTTCTAATGGAATTAGAAAGTTGCTCTTCCAAAAGCCTTTTGGCTGGGAAGGCAAAAAGCAGCCTATAATTCATTTGTAAGATGTTCTCGGAGCCGTGTAATTGCTCTGCACTGGCTGGATGGAGGGGGAGCTTCCCGAGGGGCCTCCTCTTGGTATTCCCAGCGACGCTAGAGAGAAATAAAGGGAGAGCCGACACTGGAGGCAGAGAACTGAGATGTGGGATGGAGCTGAGGAAAGGAAGATGAGAGGGAGGATTTTGATCTGCTGGGGTTTCTGGCCCCAGAGAGGTGTCGTAAGTGCTGGAGCTGGGGGAAAGAAGGGAGAGCACAGGGGGAGAAACACGGGTGGTGTCACTGGCACACCGTTGTTCTCTCTCTCCAGGTTCATGGTGGGTCCTCTTGATTAAACTGTTACTGGAATGATGTGCAGAAGAGCTTTCACGTTGCTATTGGTGCCATAATTTTCTCTTTTTTTCTTGGCTTTGAGCTTGATTTTGGTGAGAACGTTGTCTTTGTTATGTTGTTAGTTTGGGCAGGAAGTTGTTGGAGGCTGAAAATGCAGGGTCTGGTCCTAATGAGGAGCAACCTGAAATGCCTGTGTAGCCTCCCCTCCTCCCACCGCCAGTTTGTGCTGTACCTGCAGGGGTTGAACCTCCCACCCCAGCTGGGTCTATGCTGTGCTTTGGTCTACGGCATCTCGCACTGCAGGCTCTTCCCCATTTTGTATCCCCTTCGTCACGCCAGCATTCTATCAGACTTTCCACTCACCTCCTCTAGAGTCTTCTACTGTCCCAGTTCAGCTCCTGGCAAGGCGGTGACTGATGTCACCGCCTCGATGGCCAGGCAGCTGCCAAAAAAATAAAACAAGAGGAGAGATTGGACATACATAATTTAAGGTTTTTTGTAAGAGCCATGCCAGGGTTTTCCCCAGTGTCTGATGCAGAGGCTGATAGAAGGCAGCACCCAAAAAGTGGTGAAATGCCAACGACAGCCTTGTTCCTGGAGCAAAGCCCTGGGCAGGGCATTGTTCTGTCGCGAGCAGAGGGATGCTGCAGGCAGAAGATGGACGAGAACCATCAGAACACAGTTTATCGGCGTGTTCACATTCTTTTCCGACATTTGAAGTAACACATTTTCCTTTCTTGCTGCTTATGGAGGGGTTTGAGGCTTCGGGTTTTTTTTAAACCATACTTTTAAGCAAAAGTTTTTTGGTGAAGTAGGATTGGTAGCAGCAACACTCTTCTTCCTCTCCTTCAGCTTGAATGTGGGAAAGTTTAATCTTTTTAAAGTGATTTCAGCTTTATCATACTATTAAAGCACTCAGAGAAAAAAAAGTAGAAACCAAAATAAGCTGCAGTCAGTTGGGTAATGTTCCACTGCTATGTAACTTCATGTTGGAAGAGGGACAGTTCCACAGAAAAATTGTAAGGGCAATACTTTTCAACTGGTGCTTATTCATCATCTTTCGCCATTCCAAGTCTAAGCTGTGGATTCATATTTGATGAGCCTGTTTGGCCTTCAAACACCTCACAGGCACTTTTCTATTTCCTTTTTTATTTATTTTTTTTTTATGTGAACAAGGTCTTTTGGTCCAGCTGTCACAACAGACAAGCACTGATAATATCGGGGGGGGTTTTTTGGACCAGATTTGCTCAAATAAAGAGACAACACGTGTAACTTCCAGCTCCGCAAGCTGCGGGAAGAAATCAAAAGTCAAGCCGCCTCCTGCATCATTGCCATTATTGTTTAGACACTTCAGGGTCAGTCGCTGGCTTTGATTATATTTCTGTCGTCCTTCGGTCTCACGAGGATGGTGGTGATTTCAGGAAGGCGGCTTGGCTGTGCAGCTGCCACCTGGCCAAGAGTAAAGTCCAGCTCCTTTTCCAGAGCAGGTTGCTCTCCATCCTGGTTACTCCCTTCTTTATGGACTATTCACACAGGTTTTCCTCTTTTTGAAACAGATAGCCAAGTTTTAAATGTGGGGGATTGAATCCTGTAAGAATATGCTATTCTGGGGCACGGTCCTGCTGCAGAAGAGGAGCAAGCTGTAAATAAAACGTTCTTCTCTCCTTTTTTTCAAGGGGACTTTGGACAGAGCAGGTTTTAACCATCAGGAGGCCAGGTGCTTTTTTGGTCAACCTCGTAGAATAGTCACAGTGTAATTAGAGGGCTCCCGATGGAGAATCACATTATTATCCATCTAATTTCTTTTAAGTAACCAACATTATGAGGGATATTAAAAGAAGGTGATGTTTAGCTCTAACTTTAACTAGACTTGCTCAAACAAGCGGATTAAATATATCCTGACGGTGTTTCCAAATGGGTTTTCTTCTCCCCGTGCTATAACTGATGGTATTTTTCCTCTCCATCCTCAGGGATTTTTCTGTTTTGCTCTGGCCTTCTGCGGATCGGTCCCAGCTGCCTGCTGGAGGTACACACACAGCTCAGAGGTAAGCGGCAGCGGCTGGGAAATCCCACCAGAATCCCTTCAGAGGGAGACTTTTGTTTGTAGCAGCTATTTCTCCTGTAAAATGACATCTGGCAGTAATCAGCCCATCCGTGCCGAGGTCTATCAGACACACACTCTGTCGCCTTCGTCTTTTGCAAGAACGGGGCTGCTTTCGTCAGCCGCCTCGCCAATGGGAGAAGCCATGGAAACCCCCGCGCAGGGCAAACATGTTGTCCCAAAAGCAAAACAAAATCCATGTCTCGTTTCAAGTAGCTTTGGGATTTTTTTTTTTGCAGGGGATGTTTTTTGTCTTGTTTTGTTTGAAATGAGATGCTTGACTTTTGACAGGTCATTTCCAGCCAGCTCAAATTCCCGCTAACGTCGGCTTGGAGCCTCTTTTCAAAGGTGGTGGCAGGGTGTGACTCTTGGGGGTGTCTCTGGCCAA
>NW_010394669.1:4934-12156 GCF_000710305.1 Buceros rhinoceros silvestris
GTCCAGCCATGGTGGGCAGGCCATTAGCAGTTTGGAGTCAGTCAGGAGCTTAAGCTGCGAGGGACAAAATCCAGGGCAGCTGATCTGAGCCAGCTATGGGTGAAACTCATCCCACAAACAGTGCACTCAGTGTAAAGGGGGAAGTTTGTTGAGGTCAGGAGTTCCTTGGATTCCTTCTTCTCATCCTGTCAAGGGTCACCATCCCTGGAGGAGTTTGCTTACCACACTGCTCCTGAGCAGCTGCCTTCCTGCTTATTGTGACCACTGTGCCTTCACTGGGCAAGTATAACTTTGCATACTTTGTATTGGTGTTACTATTAATGTTAGTTTTGCTGTTCTTGTTTCAATCCATTGGTGTCCGTCTCCTGATACCCCTTCTCAGGTGGAGAGGGGTCATCAGGTGATAGAAAACTGCTATAGTTTAGCCCTGAATATGGACTAAACATAAACAGAGGTGCAAAGGGAAGTCAAGTTGAGGTGTGCAGCCTTGCTAAGGGACAGCCCCGCAGGTTGCAGAGGGTACCCTTACCTTGGGGCTGGGATGCCCCTGGGGAAAGCAGATGTTGAACTTGATATTTAGTAGTTTGAAGACGTGTAGACTTTTTTCTTCCTGAAGTTTAGACTTTCCTAACCTGATATAATTAGCTTTTTGTATATTTATTCCTCTTCATGTTCAAAGGAATTTGTTGCTTCTTGAACTTATTTCCCCTTCCTGCATCCCTGCACCCAAAAAAAAAAAAATTTAAGAAACTTAGGAGTGCAAAACCCCCATGACTTCAGAGTTCTTTGTAAGCAGAACTCTGATGTTTAAGACAAGTATCCAAGTCATCTAACAACGATTCAGATGAGCTTTTGGGAGATTGATACACGTTTCATGCAGTGGTTTGGTCCCTAAGTCAATTCTGCTCCTCCCCAGTCTCCAGCATGTGCCACAACCAGCAATGTTCTGACCAGAAGTGAGGATGTGGGTGATGTTAAACGTCATTTAAGGATTAAGGTTGTATTGTTGCTGCCAGGGTTACAGGGTTACAGATGTTGGGGGGGATTGAAGACTGGTGTGTCAGAAGGGTGACTGTGAGACTTTGTTCTGTATTGGAATATACCAGGGCAATTGCACTTCTCAGGGACAAGAAGCCCTGCCCCATAATAGTTCAGTTAAAAATTAAAATCCAGTCCTTCTGGAAGCAAAAATCTAAAGGGCAAAGTCAAGGTTAAGGGAAGGAGTAAGGTCCTGCTTCTTTAGAAAGTTTTTCCAGTGCTGAGCAGTGGCCACAGCAGTTGAAAATTCTTTGAAATATGCTGGATCAGACCAAAGGTACCTGTCCTCAGACTGGCACACCTGCTGTTGGCCAAGGTAGGAGCGTAAAAACGCAGAGAGCACAAAGTAATGCATTTTTGGATGCCAACAGCTTGTGGCTCAGGTGCCTGCTGGTGCCTTTGGCCTTAATGCTCGGTGGATTTTTCTGCTGTGAATTAGTCCAGCTGCTTTGGAAATATTGGGGTTAGTGCTGATGGCACAGCAGCATCTTCTATCTCTACACTCACCTAGCTGAAGTGGATTCAATCAGAGCTGAGACATCCATGAAACAGAGTCTTTCCACAATATTTCTCTATATCTTCCCCTGGTGTCAGGCAAAACTTGTTATATTTATACTAACAATTTAATATGGAAGTAATTTTGTTTTCATGAGCCTCACAGAAGCGAGGCTTGAGGACTCTTTCCTCTTTCTTCTGTCGAAGGTAGTAATGAGGGAGTGAAACAAAAGCTGTGATAGTGATGGAGAAATGTCCCCAAACACTGTGGCTGGTTGGCCTTGCGCAATTGCCTTACCCAAATAGACTATTTAGTTTTGCTTTTAAATCCACAAACATGGAGTAGGGTGGAAAAAGGCTTCAAGCAGAAGTTGTCTATTGGGTTAATACAGGGATGTGCCATTCATAAAACTGCTTAGCTGAAAATAGTTAAAGGACTGTTACTTTCTGGTATATGTCTTAACCACTACATCTGGTTTTACTTCAAATGATTTTCCTGTTTTTTGCCTTGAGTGCCCTGCCCATAAATGCACCCATGTGTTATGGTTAGCTTTAGTAGCTGGTTGGGTTTTTTTAAGCAACACAGTTTCCTCTAGGCAAAATGAATTTTCTTTTTTTGGTAAAATGTTTACCTTCTGGTTAAAGAAAACCAGCAGTGTTTCTGACAACAGAAAGAGTAAAATGCCATTAGAGATTGTCTTGGGTTTCTGTTTTCTAAAATGAAAAGATAAATGAGGGGAAAAGAATCAAACAGCCAGATTGGTGGGTGACTTGTAAGCCTGATGGGATGTTGACAGCTATTGGGAAAGGAAGAAGATTTGGGGATGTAAAACTAATCATGGGTGAATCTGCCCATTGCGTGTGGCTGAATCAGTGCCTCTGAGAGCACCTCCATGCAAAACACATTGACTTTCCAGTGAAAATCCAGGCAGAAAATCATCCTGTCCAGTTTGGAAATGCCAGCTGAGGGCTGGCATGGCTAGATCCTGTCCTCCCGCTCCCACAGGCACTGATGGAAGCAGAGCCCTCCTCTCTGTCTGCAGTCCAGGAGGCGGGAGGTTCCTCCTCCACCAAATCAGGGCAGATGCTCTCAGTGGTTTACTCATCTTGATTAAAAAAAAAAAAATCAAAATTCCCTTCATAAAGCAGAGCCCTCTTACAGAAAACCATCTGAAATGGAAAAGCCTAATAGTCAGCTGAAAGATTGTTTTGATGGTTATTTTCAAGAGGCAGTAGAGATGTCAGTTGAACAAGATGAAAGCAAGATGCCCTTTTTGCCTTTGACTCTTTCAGCTCTGTTTACGGTTCTTACAGAGAAGCTACACAGGATGGGGAGAAAAAGAAGAGTTATTTGTGAATATTTGATATTCCCAGATTTGAACGCTGTAAACAAAATGTGACTCTTCCTTGTTTCCCATTCTTTTCTGCTTTTGTGACCTTTTGTAGCTCCTGGAAGAATCCTTTCAGACAGATGCCACATGTTTGAATTTCAAGTTACCTTTATTCCAGCATCACCATAGTCTTTATTCTTAAAATAACATATCCCAGACAAGCAGAAGTCATGAATCTGAGCTTTATCCTGCTTTATTCTAAAAGGTTGATCCCCTGTTCAGCATCGTAATTATTCCTGCTCTGGCCTATCCATGTGGCTAGTGAATGGGTTGTGTGAGGTCCAGGCCTCCTCCGTACTGTCTTCTTGGTCTGCTTTGCATTTGTGTCTGTGCTCAAGTACTCTTACTGAGGAACTAATGACCTACCCATTGTCTGGTAGATTCTGCAAGGAACCTTTCTGTTACCCCCAGTTTAGAAAGAAACACTTTGCCCCTTAGCCAATGGCACCAGAGGAAAAGCTGCTGCTCTTGCTGGGAGACGTGTCAAAACTTCTCTGCACAGGTTGGCTGCTCAGAGAAAAATCTGAAATGAAAACATTTGTAACCTGGGGGTTGTTGAAGTACCTCCTCTCCTGCTGGCTGTACTGCTGAGCAGTTCATGTTTCAGTATTTTCTAGCTCGGCTTCTTCTGGAGCCCCATCCTCACCTGCTATGCCCAACACTCCTTCATGTCCATCCCATCCCACTCTCAAGCTCACAGCTCCAGGAACGCCTCAGCCCGGCAGCCTCCAAGCCCCTGTGAAACTCTACATTACTTTTCTGCCTGGCCCAAATCGCTTCAGGGAGTTGATCCCTTTTCACATCCGATCTAGTGCAGACAAGGGTCTCCATGAGGATGAGAAGCATGTTTGGTTGGCCTCCCTATGGGCCATCTGGTCAAAATGTGGTCTTGTCAGGAAAGTGTCACAAACCTGTCTGAGGAACGGCAGCGGGAGTGCAATCAAAGCGAATGAGAGACTGATACGAGGGAGGGCGGGAAGGATGATCTCTATGCAAGCACCTCTGCTGAAACAGCGTAGTAAACACAGAACTGAGGAGAGATTTGGAGGGCTTTCAGCCGTACTAGGAAGTCCTGGATTCTGAAGCCAAAGAGCTGAGTCTTATTTTCCAAAGTTAATTTAATGGCAGCTTCTTTTCCACAAACCACTGCCTGTTTGGACAGGGTCTCCTAGTCATTCCCAGCATGGCCCAATGCAGCTGGGACCTGGGATGTGGAAAGAGACCTAGAAGAGACTTACACGGCATCTCTGAGGCATCTTAGAAGATCCTCCCAGCAGCCCTGCGACACTGACCCCTGAATTCTGACAGGATGACAGGGTGAATTGGGGAAAATAAAATTGCTGTGACATGAAAAGAGTTTTGCAACAGAATGAGCTTTTAATTACAGAGATTCATTCACAGGTAAATGTTAGCTTAAAACCAATTAAATTATGATTTCCCAACTCGAGAGAAAATTTGAAACTGGTGCAAATAGTTGCCCATTCTCTGGTGTAAAGACCTGATTTCCCATGTCCTTTGGATGAAGAGGGCGCTTGGATTCACACCGGCTGAAATGATCTGGCAATCTCTTAGTTATAAAATGGTCTCTCGGGTCACTGGGGGATTTCAAAAGGAGGGTTCACCAGTGGCTCTCAGCTCTGCATTAGTCTCTTGGGGTCACACTGCTTGTACTTCAGGGATAAACATGAGGATGTAGGGTTTTATGGGTGAGGAACACAAGCCACCCATGCATGTTCCCATTGTCCTGCATTCTTGCTCTGCTTGAAAGTTTCTTCCAAGGAACCTGTTTGCTCTCCTCACGCTGGGAAGAGGAACCTGAGTCTCTTATACTTTGTTGGTGAGCAAGGTGTATCTTTTGAGATGGTGATTTTCTGACAGGGCTCGGGGTGCAAAGCTGGTCTTAACAAACATTGCTACAGCCGGGTCTGTTCTATACAAGCAGCTTCCTTACTCCCTTCCCTGCACATGGATCAGCGCTGGTCTTCTCCTGCTGAGTCTTCCTCCCCACCAGCACTGCTGCCTGGGTCTTCAGGAGCCAAATCCTGCCGTTGCAAGCACCCAACCAGCGCGTGCATCTCTTGTTTCTGCAGGTGTGCGAGCAGTGACCTGGCACTTCCCAGGTGACTTCTCAAGTGGGATTCTCGCGGTCCTTCTGGTGGTAAACCAAGTCTGTGGTTTTTCCAGGGTGTGCTTGTGTCTGTCGCTGCTGCTGCTGGTGTGTGCTGGGGCAAACTCGTTCAGGGTCTGCTCTCTGGTCTCATCTGAAGGCACTGCTTAAACGCAGGCTTGGGTTCTAGAGATTTTAATGGGACCCAAACACAAACTGAAGGTGTGTCCAGGTGTTCTCTGAAACCAGAGCTGATCCGACCAGGTTGTTTCCTTTTGGGTTTTGATTCAGTGGGACTGGATCAGCATTGTATCCGCTCACAGGGGTCTTTGAAGGGTGTTTTCAAAAAGCAGGGATTTGGCTGTGAAAATACCGAGTAATCTGATGTCCCCCTTGCCCTTGGTGCTATTCTGCCAGGCACAATCACTCTGAGGTAAGCGCTGAGCTTTTCCCAGTCTCTGAAACCCATGGGAAAAACCAAAGGGGGAAAAGCCCTCCCCCTTCCTCAGCGTTTTTAAGTATTGTGTCTCTTTCCCAGTGTTTATGTTCTCACCACACAATAACAGCCCACTCCTCCCAGCAAGACACTGCTCTCCTTTGTCTGAGGCACAGACAAGCGTTCGTGCTCCGAGGGTTTATAATTTATCACTGCCCTGACACTGAACCCGCACAGCCCCGTTTCTGCTGCTCCCTGTGGCACAGCTCCCGTCTCCAGCAGCATCAGCCGTGGGACCTGAGGCCGCTGGGAGCCTTCATGTGGCTGTAGGATGCTCACCAGAGTGGGACACCCACTACCAGCTCGGAGGTGACAGTGCTGCCCTGTTCTATGGCTGACACAACTTTTTTTTTTTAAAGCTAAACCTGGTTTCAATGTTTTTCAGTACTTTCTCTGGGAAAGCAGCCTTGCCTGGTGCTGGCTTCAAGCACTACGAGCGAGAGAGCAGAAATGACTGAGATAACTGGCCCACAATGTTGGGAGGTGCATAATTTGCTGGGTTGTGTGTCTTGAATGACAGAAGTACAGAGCGTCAGTGTGGGCCCTTGGCAGCCTGTTGTGTTTGCAGTTCTGTTATAAAATGGACTGAAATACTTAGATATTAAAAAAAAAACAACAAACAAAGCTAACAAAACAACCCGCCAGGACCTTGATACACAGAGGCTGGTGACACTTGCAGGGGGTACAGTCCCAGATCTAGCGGATGTAGGTAAAAACACTTGTTGGTGTTGACTAACTGCCTGCCTGGGTTTTCTGTGCTCCCTCTAGAGCACCTGGTGCTCTGCCCCAGTCACTGAGCGATGTTCCTGGCAGCATCCGAGGGATGCAGAGGTGGCCTTGGGGGTTTATGGCTTGGTTGAGCCTGAAGCTGTGATGTCCCCCTGCCCGCTGGCTGAGTGGGATGTGTAGTGCCCATACAGCCAGACTTTCGCTGCTGTTCAGGGATGTGGAGATGGGAATTGAGGAGGAGGTGAGCAGTGTAACAGCTCAGTGCTTTCTCCTGTTTTGAATGTTTAGTGCAAGGACCTGCTGGAAGTGCTGGGGTTGGACAGAAACAGCTTTGTTTTCCCTGAATTGTTTGTCCAAGAGGGTATCTTTGTATTCCCTTAGTGTTGGGCCAAAGGATGGTCAGGGTTTGCCTAGTCCTCTTGCAATACCAGAAAGGAGGGGGAAGTGCATATATCTTTATATAGATATAAAGCCTATACTGAAGTGAAAATCATTTAGCTAAAAGCCTCACGTGGGTGTTTTCTTATCAACGGTCTCCAGCACACCGAGGGGGAGCAGCACCTCATCTTGTGCAATTTTCCATGGGGGCCTTCAAAGGCTGCTCTAGTTTGCAGCACTGGCTGAGTTTCTGCAGCTGGGATTAACTGGTGTGAGGAAGGATGGAGGGGAGGGGAGCTGACAGGCTATGAAGGGAAAATGAAGCTGCAGCAAGCTGTGATACGGCAGTGATGGCCTGGGGCAGGGGGAGCCCGTTTTGCCATGTGCTTGATCCATGTGGAAGGAATTGGTTTGGCTAAAGCACCCAGAGCAGTTTTCCCTCCTCTGTTGTACTGCAGTTACATCATTGCTTTATCCAAAGCCAGGCAGTTGCATCAGTCCTTTCTGACACGCTGTGAACACGTGCAGGTCTGCATGCTGGGGAGGAAAGGGAGAACAGAGAGCAAAATGCAGAAGTGTTTTTTTCCT
>NW_010394669.1:12246-27475 GCF_000710305.1 Buceros rhinoceros silvestris
AGGAAGGATTTTGAGTGATTAAACCACTCTGTTCCAGTTTCACATCTTAATTGATTAACTTGCAGTTTCTAGCTGAGAGAGGGAGTCTGTGGTAGCCGCTGCTGAAGGGCTAATTCTGAGTGACACTGGTGAGTACATCCTTCTTGGTGACACGGAAAGAACATGGAGTGCTGTGGCTGCAGCTCATACGCTCTGTTTGGTACCTTGAAGGCACAAAGAACCACAGGAGAGGGGGATCTCCTTCTGCTTGCCATGATTCTCCTCCTCCTCTGCCGTGTCAAAAGTATTGAGGAGCAACAAGGAGAAAGGGGGCTTGTCTCCTTTCGCCGTATGCTCCTTGAGCTCCAGCTTTGCAGAGGGATTTTTGGCCGACGACTGTTGCACAGATGGTTTGCTGAGGAAGTCTCAGGCCATTGTCCTTGGTACAAGTGTATGCTAGTTTTCCAATGTACATCTAAGCAACCAGCGCTTGTTGCCTAGGCTCGGGTGTTCACTGGCAGCGGGATGGGGATTCAGTGATGCCTCTGGCTTGCAAAGGAATCAGGAACTGAAGGCTGACCTCCTTCTCTGATCTTCCTGTTCCAAACCCAGTTACAGGTAAAATTATCCTTGATAAATAACCTAAGTAAAAAATGTTATTTTCCTCTTGAAGAAGGTAAGACTGACGTTCGCTTTGGTTTCCAATGGCCAGAGGCAAGTACACAAATGGCTTAAAGTAAAAGCCTTCCTGCAGTCATAAATTCTGCCTCTTGGGGGATGAAGTGTTTAGAGGATGATAAACAATCTCAAAATTCCTTCTTTCTTTTATTTGAAGTGAAGAATGCTACTCTGAGTCAGCTGGAGTCAGCTGCATCAGTCTGAGTGGTGTTTTTCCATTTGTTGTATCCAGCAACCCATTCATATCAGCTGTAAATGAATGTTTCATTAAGGAATGCAGACAGAAATGGGAGGCAGCAATTTGACTAGTTTAGAGCTGGAACATTTCACCCAGCTTCTTCCAGGAAAAGAATTGCTGTGAGGTGTGACCTTCACATCACTTAACCTGGAGATTTTTCTTAAGCCAAACTCCAGCTGATGCTTCACCTTCAGTTCTTGGTGGTTTTTACTGACGAGCGTTGCAGGCGCAGTTGTCTTAGTCCAAAAATACTCCTCCAGCAGTGCCTCACAGCATGTCACCAGGAACACTTGACCTTTCAAAAAGAAGCCCAGACATTCTCTTCTCCAGCTGTTTTGGTCCATTATGTGCTAACCTTGGTCTGAGTTAAGGGATGGGGTGCAGCTGAGGTTTTCTTAAAGCATGTTACTAGCAGAATCTGCATGACCACTGAGGGCATCCTGTGGCTTAACTGTGAGAGAAAGCACCCTGACTATTTTAAATATTTTTTTTTTCTCCAACACCTTCTGTAAGAAATGGAAAAAAATTATTTTGAGGCAGTGGTCTTAAAGTTGCGTGTCAATGGAACGTGCAATGGGAATCTGAGGATGGCAGTTGAGTGCAAAGCAGTGCTGCAGTCTGGCTCTTCGCTGTGTGATGTCCCAGATCTTAGCAGAATATAGGATGAACTTGTGTCTGCTGTATAAAATAATGTTGCAAATAAGGATAGGGCATGAAACCCCCTGTCTCATGCTCTCAGGTTTTGTTTTTCCCATCATGAGGCATGCATGAGTTAGCAAGGTGTTTGGGGCAGATGCTGGCACACGTGACCAGTGCCTCAGAGCTCTGAGTATAAACCAAACATCCAGGCAGAAAAGTTGCTAAGATGATGGTTCATCAGTAGTCTCTTCTTTTTTTTCCTATGTCTCCTCTTATTAAACCAGACCTCTCATACACTCTGTGGCATGGTCTCCTGCACAGAAGGAAACAATCAGTGATAAATACCAAGATTTAGTACTTTATACCTACCTCTGAAATATTTAAATGCTGTGACCTTTGAAAACAGACTGCATGGTATGAGACAGCAAGTTTCCCCTCCAAAATCAAATGATCCCAGCAAAAATCAGAAAGATAATGTGAAGGAACTACAGTCAATTCACTCTTTAAAAAATGTTTTTGTAGTTTGATATTCCCGTACCAGGATCTGAATAGCATATTCAGATATGGTTGGATATAAATGCTAGATACAATAATTAGATAGAAATGCTGAGAATGACTAATCAGCAAATTGTACTCTAAGGCTTGCCCAGACACACATTCTAAAAGCGAATTATGGCTATAAAACATTTTCTGTTTAATCCCTTGTGTTTTCAGTTCTTGGAGGCTGCTTGACAAAATGGGGGAAAAATTCAGCAAGTAACCGAGAAGCCAGCTCACAAGTAAGCTCAGAAACAGGCTGCAATTAAGTCTTAAAGGTCTTTATGTACCTGAACATCATCATTATCACCATCACTGTGGTCATGCTGGCTGTGAAATGGTGACCGCTTGTGGTTTCTTAGACCCTTATTGTTTCCAACAGCTGGAATAATTTTCTGCCATGGCTTTGTATGGGCATCTTGGTCCTTCAATTTTTTTCCTACCCAGTCTTACCCTTCAAACAGCCTTGGTCTCAATGGTCAATGGCATTGCACAGAATACAGCTGTAAAAGAAGCAGCCAGAGCCAGCCCAGTCAAAGGAGCATTTTCGCCAATTTTCTTGAGGTTCTGGGGAATGTGCCCAGCCAAGGCAGAGGGCTTAAAACTACCTGTCCCAATGCTTCCTGGCCTGGCTCTCGGTGGACTTTTAGAAGCAGTTATAACTTCTGGATTGCTTTCAACCCTTGAACACTTGCTTGAACCTTTCTTAATTGTTTTAACTCACCCAAATTCAGGCCTTTTGGAGGGAAGCTCAGCATCCTGAGCCGAATGATAAATACAAAAAGGCAAAAATTGCGCATGCGGCACCATTACCTTACTGAGATCGTATGTATGTTGACACAACACAAATTACTGTTTATTCCTGCATCTTAGACTGGGGCTGGGGCTTTCAAAGGGTGATAGTCTCTTGGGTCAAGCAGCCGGCTGCTCTGTTCTTCCTTCCTTCCTCAGCAACATGAGGCCACAAGAAGAGGTCAAAATATTACTTTTTATTATTCTTAATCCAATTCTTTAGTGGAAGTGGATGCTCTTTTTATTGAATCCATTTATTTAATTGCTGCTGCTGGAAAGCTATTTCACGGCCCACAAGAAGTTAGGAAAGCTTGGATGTTTCTGCTTTTATTGGGGTTTAAGGTTTGCTGAGGGAAAGGGTGGCGCACAAGCCTGCTAGAGATCTTGTCTCACTGCTGCACCCATCCCGTTCAACAGGCTGTGACACATGGGGGTGACAAGAGGAGCATCCTCCCTCCTCACCTGCGTGGGACAGCTCAGCGTCATGCACCTTGCTATGGAGGACTTTTTCCTTGGCTCGGAATATCTGTGCCTGTCCATCACTGGAGCTCTCTTGTTAAAGCTGGATTGCTCTTGCCTTACCTACTGATTGCTCTGTGATGGGTGATGAAGTGTCCTGGGCAGGGGACAGCAGCTTTGCTGCAGAGAAACCCCCAAGCTCCTCCACTTCTATGCTATGTGATAGCTGTGGAATATCTTCAATGCCAGCCTTGAATCCTGGTGGCATGGAGCCAAGTGGGATACCAGTAATCTTCTCAACCTCCCCCTCTCCTCTCCCTGGTTATCAACCCCCATTAGTTGTTGGTATTTTGGACAGCCAGGTGGGGTAGATCAATATTGCGGTGATGGCTGTAATCTCCTCCAATGACCCTGGTTTCACCCCCAAGCACATGCTGCTGGGGTTTTCTTCCCTTAGAGTAATTTCCAGGCACAGCCCCTTAAGACTGAGCCAAAGAGCCTGGCTGTGAGGTGGCTCTGCTCCTGGAGCGCCTACCTGTCCCTGTGCAGCCACCCGCTCAGTCTGTCTCACTGATCGATCTTCCCTTCCGAAAGCCAAGTGCTGCTTTCAGGCCAGCTCAGATCGATGCTGCTGAGGAGGCAAGGGGAAACAAAAGAAAGAAATAAGATTTTGACTCCCAGCACTGAAAGCAATTGCCATGTATTTTCCCATTGAAACCCAAGCAGGAGCTGGCAAATGGCAAGTTCACGTTTGGTTAATATCTAGAGTCTGATTCACTACTGAATCACTCTGTTATTTTTTTGGCTCTGTTTGGAGGAACTTCTCCATCACTGGGATAACGCCACCTGTCTGAGGTCCTCTCACCCTTTTATTTTTGCATCTCATGTACCTGTGCAGCCTCTCTCATGGGACTTGCCATGCTGTAGGTGCCTTTGGTGCATGGTGGGTCATACACCAGCTCCTGATGCTGGTCATTTAATAGCTGCACTACTTGACTCGCTATACCTGGGAGACCATCTGGGGGGATGCAAGAGGAGCATATTTCCCTCCAAGAGATGACTGCAGTCAATGTTTTTCGCATACAGATCTCTGTTTTCATTGCAGGTGGAAGACAGCATGATGGATGTGTACGATCTCCTGTACGAGGAGGTGAGGAGGAATGCCTCCAGCTTCAGGAGGCACGAGCTGACTGCCATCCATGAAGCAGTAAGTTATCTTTCAGCCTTAGCAGGAGCTCCTGCTCTGAGGTATCTTGCTGACGGTTTCAGCAGGCTGGGGCTGTTGCCTGCACTCTGCTTCGTAGATGCTGCAATGTTTTCCCTCAGGAACCAATTCACATACAGTGAATTCTGCTCCTGCCTTTCCACTTTTCCTTTCCCAGGTTTGACCAACCTTGAAGAAAGGACCTGAGCATTGCTTTGATGCAAGGTCTTCAAAGCTTCCATGCTGTAGCAGATATTTTGTCTGACTTGGCAGATCCTCTGCCATGCTCCCTATCTGTGGTACGAGAAAGTAGCACACCTCTCTGGTGTCCCTAGTCAGGTAGAGAGAGCAGAGGAATTCCACGTTGTTTGACCAACCTTGAAGAAAGGACCTCCTACCTGAGCATTGCTTTGATGCAAGGTCTTCAAAGCTTCCATGCTGTAGCAGATATTTTGTCTGACTTGGCAGATCCTCTGCCATGCTCCCTATCTGTGGTACGAGAAAGTAGCACACCTCTCTGGTGTCCCTAGTCAGGTAGAGAGAGCAGAGGAATTCCACGTTGTCCAGCATGAGTATTTGGACTTGGTTGTTTCTGTTTACCTGTGAGCCTATGACTGAGGAGTACAGAGGCTACACGGCCTCTTACAGTGCTGGAGGCTGCTAGCAAGCTCCACAAACCACCACCCAGGATGCTGTTAGCACAGGGGACATCTCTCAATAGGTGGGTGAGGGTGGTTGCCCGGAGCACAGGGAGGACTCTTGTCCTCAAAGCCACAGGAGGTGAGTGAGGATGCCTCCTGTGGTGAGAAACGAGTCTCCCTGGCATAAAGAAAAGCTGTCTCTTCGCACAACAGGGCTTGTTTGGGTAGCGAGTTCATGGCACGAAGCAGGGCTGGATGGGAAGGTCAGGTCTCCCTGCCTGTTTCCAGACACCTCCCATGCAGCTCCCTTTATCCTTCTGTGTTTTCTTAAATCATCATAACAAGTACTTTCCAAAGCTGCTTTCATCTGTGCTTCTCAAAATCCAGAAAAAGGCAAATGTTTCTCATTGCAGCCATGGTGGTGGCCCTCAGAACCATGACCAGGTGTGGTGGTGCTTGCTCTGCAAGGGTTGTGGAGCAGCATACCCAGAGTCCCCCGTGGCAAGGAGAACCAGGCAAATAAGCAACTGGTGATGCTGGGTATTTTAGCCACTTTAATTGATGGAGAAACAGTCCTTCTACCCATATTTTTTTTCCCTTTTGCTAGAGCTCCAAGCTGGCCAGATCACCCTGGTTATAGGAAACCAGCTTCACGGTGGGTGTTGCTGGTGTCCCCCCACCAGCCCATAACAAGCACTGGAAACAAGAGTCTGTGCAACCCATTGTTTTCCAGAGCAGCCACTGAAACCTGGTGTGACCATGAGGGAAGGCTTGGCCCCAGCCCCAGGCAGCAATCCTGGGGGAGCATGGACACGTTTGGGGCCAGATCCACCCATATCCTCTAAATCTAACCTCTGTTACTGCAGCTGTCCATTACATACCTACATGCTTCACTCCTTGCAGCCCCGGTGGTGTAGCCCTGCCCAGGGCAGCAGGGAGGGAAGGTGGCCCATTGCTGCCACCTCCTTCTGCAGGAGCTGGTGAAGAGGCGAGAGCCCCGGCGGGTGGCTGACAGACCTCTTCCTCTCTTCTAGTTCCTGTGCTGCGGGAAGAACTCTCCATTTGGGGACACAGACATCGTTGAGCGCAAGACGTGCCCACCCAACCAGGCACAAGATGCAGGACAGGTGAGGGAAAGGGTTTTTCCATTCCATAGTGTGGCTTGCTGATCAAACCTCCCTGGAGTTTAAGTGTTAGTGATAGTAATAGTGTGGCTTTTTCATGGTTTGTAGCTGCTGTGGGTTGGGGTTTGTCTTGCTGGGGTTTTCTTTCAACAAGGAGGTGATTCCCCTGCTAGAGGAGCCCCAGTGGATCAGCAGGTCTCAGAGCTGCAGATGCTGTTTCTTTCACGACTCTAGAAATGCCTTCAAAATGCTTGTTTGCATCCTGCTGCTTCCCTCCAGCTTCCTCCTCACTTCCTGCATGTGCAGTGAGAGGTATCACAGGCACGTATCTGACCTCAAAAAAACTGTTGGGCTTTTCCGCATCACACTAGTTTCTGAGGCTTGAAAAGTGTCCCACTAACAGCAAATGTGGCATTTGCTGCAATTCCTTTTTCCCAGGGCAGTAAATAGGGATTAAAATCAGAAACTCATGAAGCAGGATGATGATGCCCAGCAGCAGCTTCATCACATACACTTCATTCCTCCTCTTTGCAGAGTCTTGGTGGGATTGATGGAGAAGCAGCAGTATGAGACTGCCTCTGTGCTGAAGCTGCAGTGTAGGCTTCATTTTTCTGAGCAAATCTATTGTATGAATTTTTTTCTTCCACTGGAGTAGCCAAATCAGCCAAAGTAGCAAAAACTGCCGGTATAGAAAAAACAAAACGGCGTTGCGATGGAAAACATTGTCATTAAGTGAAGATGTCAAGTGTTTGCAGGACGCTGTGATGTGAAGGCAGGCGTAAGCCCACGAGGCAGCTCAGGACGGCACTGCTCGAGCTCCGCTCAAAGATCAGGAAGGGAGAGCAGAGCAAAAGCTGCACCGAAGGGGTGCCTCTGGTTCCCTCCTCCCTGCTAATTGTTTGTGTTTCCTCCCGGGGGAGGTGGGTGGGAGGATGCGTTTAGCAGTTGGTAGCTGCGGTACATTCACTCTCTGGCTTTGAGCACTCTTACTTCGCTTTGCAAATCGCTTCATCAAGGGCATGCTCTTACGTTTTTGAAATGGTTCTCTCAGCTAACACCGCCTGGAGTTCCGTGGGGCTGCTGGCACGCTTACGGCTAATGTATATTAATGCTCCCAACACCTTGCAAAATTGAGCTGTTCATTCATATCTTCAGGGAATGCATTTAGCATTATGGCATGTTCTGCTTTTCCAGCTTTCCCTCTTTTCATTTTCCAGTGGGTGGAAAGAGAAAAGCTTCTGCATGACCACACTTACCTGTGCACACATATTCCCCGCAGCCTGAACAGCATCCTACTGAGAAAATCATAGGCGTATTGGAGTAACAGAAAATATCCCGTGGGTGTCTGTCTTGCCAATTTGCAGCAAGCAGCAGAAAAAAGATCTGCCCACAGAGCAGCCCAGCCCGGCAATGCTGAGTGTCCCCCCTTGCCTGTTTCTAACTGGGGTCCTTGCAGTGCTGCTGGGGGTACAAAGCCCCCCATTAGGTGCTGTAAGGAGTGTTTCTCTCCTCCCAGGACTGCCTGCGAGAGATCCAGGACTTCCTGAAGAAGCACATGGTCTTCGTCTTCGCACTTCTGGGTATCTCCATCGGCTTCACGGTAGCTATGTCTGTTCCTTTGCGTTTGGGCCCTGAGAGGCAGGTTCCAGCAGGGGAGGCATATCCTAAACTAGCCCCAGAAGCTAGGACTTCAGATGAAGTAGCAGAGAAACCAGTGGTGGTAAACTCCACCATGGAAATTAAGGAAGGGCGAGGACCTGTGTGGGCCAGGCTGATGGCCAGAGGTGTTTTTCTGCAGAAACAGGCTCACTGCACAGTTTTTTTCCTGCCCAAATTAGGCATGGCAGCAGGAGCAGGCTGCAGCAGCATTTGCACTTCATCCACCCATGCTTGCCTGTGCATCTTCTCCTGCAAGTCTGAGGCCATGCTGGCTGATGCAGGGCTTGTGGATCAGCAGCAATTGTGGGAAAGGAGATGCAGTAAAAGCTCCATATTTCAGGAAACTTGCTGCCTCTCCTTGCCCAGCTCTTGCTGGCTGCCTCCCAGCTTGGCCTGGGAAGTAACTTTGTGTGGCCAGATCTTGGAAGATCTTGAGAGCTACTGAGCACCAGCAGTGGATCTGGAGAGCTGTGAGGGAAGGGAAGGCTTCATCCTGTTAACGACCACTAGTGAACCCAGTAAGGTGCACCTTGGGCAGTGCGTGGGTGATGCTCAGGCTTGTAAGGAGCAGGCTGCAGAGGAGAGGAGCAGAGGGAGTTGCCTGGGCTCCCTGGCACCATCTTTGAAGAAGAATCTTGCAGAGGAGGGATTGGATCGTCTTTGGAGGATGGCTTGCGTAGAAAGGGTCTGTAATGAATTTGAGTCTTATTTGTGGGAGGATAAAAGCGCAAATGAAGTATTGAGAGGGGTGTGTCCTTCAGCGGTGAGAGGGCTTGGTGGCTGCATGGGGATGATATCTCTGGAGCTGGAGAACCCTAATAATTAAAACAAGCCTGCTCGTATGCCCACCCACTTCTTGGCAGAGGTTTATCACTGTAATTACCTCTACATGAGGGCCCTGCATGTGTGGTGAAGCATGACAGGAAAGAGTAGAGGCCAGGAGACTCGTTTCTTCACCATGAAGGGATGTTTGGTCTGCTGTGATATCTCTGTGCTGCTCCCCAGCTGGGAAGACCTTTCCTGACCAAATGTGTGTTTGGAGATTGTTTTACTGCTTGTGTCCATCTTGGCACGATTAGGGGTTAGAAGACTCTTCTCCATATAAGTAAAACCCAGAGGAACCAACAGGTTTGTATTTTTTTTTTACTCCTAGTAGTAAACTAGGAAAACCATCAGGCATTGCTACGGGGTTATAAATTTAAAATCACATGTGAATATTTGGTGTTGCTTTCTAATTTTTCTCAGGTATAGGAAGAATTTCACTGTAGCTATATTCAGACAGAAGCAGGAGCATTTTTATTACACAACTCTCTTTGACAGTGTGATGCTCTAGCCTGATAAGGCAGCTGTCTTTGAAGTGTGTGCAAGAGGAAATCTCACTGCACGGTTCACTATTGTGATGGCAGGATGCAAAGGAAGTGCATGACGAGGGCTAGAGCGGCTCTGATGTCACTGTCCCCCAGCCAACAATGCACACATGTCCTCAGATCAAGCAGCAAGCAAAGGCTCTTGAACATTAGGGCAGAGCACGTCGATGCAGCCCTCCTTCTCCTCCCTGCAGCAGCATCACATTTGAGATACGACCTGTGCGAATCCGCATGTGCGACAGACCTGGCAGAGGAGCCCATGCACAGGGTGTGCACTGTCCTCTGCGCTCTCAGCCATGCACACGTGGGGTTTGGGGCTTATTAGGGGATTTTCTGGTTGGTTTTTTTTACCTCGAACAATACAGGAGGTCTGGGTTTTCTCCCTATGTTGTTTTTACAAAAGGCTATTATGAGATGGTTGTTTACATAAAGGAATGTTTTGTGGTAGGACTTTGAAATCTGAATTTCCTGGTTTCGTGTCATTTCTTGGTGTTTTCAGGTGTTCATTTGAGCCGTACTGTGCTAGTTCCAATCAGATGCTTTAACCACGTATTCGGATTTTTAACCTCGTGTTGAAATTGGTGTTTATTTTACTGGAAAATAGCTCTCCTAAGAAAAGAGACATCCTGATACATACACTCAGAAGCGCAGAGTGAACTAACAGGCAACATTTATGATGGCTTATTTGCACAGATGGAGCATCTTAATGAGTTCAGCATTGAACTGTTTGTCTCATTTCCTTTTAGGTTTATGGGATGGTCCTGACTTCATTCCTCTGGTTCTCCATCCACTTCAGCAGCAACCTGGACCGGAAAGGCAAATACACGCTGCGAGAGAGGTAGAGACCCGCTGCCCAGGCATCCCCACCAGGCAGAGCCAGCTCTTGGTGCAGGAAGATGTCTGAAGTCACCGACAACATCCCTCAGGAAGACATTGCATGGGGGCAGGCTGTGGGACAGTGTTTTCTCCTCCTGCACAACAAGCTGTCCTGTCTGAGCTGGTCAGAGCAGACAACGCTCTGCAGAGGAGCAGTCCCACACCTTTGCCAAAACCAGACAAGGACTGAGACACAGACCTGCATGCGGAGGTGCAGATCACCTTGCCAGGGGACAGATGGGGCTGTAGCCCCACAAGCAGGACATGAACAGCCTGTTAGGACAAAAACAGAGAAAAGAGTACAGCAAAAATCCAACATTAAACCAAACTTGTCTTGAACTGTCATCTGAGCAGCTTTCTGTGCCCCGCAATGGTGCAATGTTTCTCAGAAGGTGGCTTTGGACTGCAGCCCAGGACTGATCTTGTGCTCTTGCCAAATACAAAGTGTGGCCACAAAGTGTGTCATCACTGACAGGAAATGTGCTGTCCTAGACCAGACAGTCACAAAGGTTGACTTTGGGCACGTTTCTGACCGTCTTCGGGTATGTAGGCATCCAACAGCTGCTGACTGTTCTTCCCCTGTTTTCACATATTGCCAGATTGACAAAGCTTTTGGTAGAGATGAGGAAGAAAATCAAAGCAGTGCATGAGCTCTGACATGTACCACCAGCGTAAGGACGCATCCCTCTTAGTCCTCCTTGCTAATGCAATACACCATTATTGCTTAATCCTTAGGGTTTAGTCAACCTCCCAAAACTCGATGCCACTCTGATTTCACAGGGGTTTGTTCAACGTCCAGCCTCAGCGCTGTGTTTATCCAGCTTCACTAACCCACTGCACAATACAAAAGGACTTTGATATTACACATAGATGTAGGACTCAAGTTTAAATCTATAAGGGAACAGGACTGATCTCCAGCCAGGTCAAACAATACATTGTCCAACTCCACATCCTCTTTACATCACCTTATCAATAATAAATAGAAATTTTAAAAGCCTCAGTAACTGAAGAACTCAGGTCTCAGTCTAGCTCAAATGATGGCTCCCTGGCGGGCTTTGCTCTCATTGAAAGGAGGCAGAGCCGCTCCTGAGCTGAAACCCATCACTGTGATAGATTTAGCACTTGCTGGAAAAACTGCTGTGAACTATACAGCTAGGTGAAACGTCTGTTGAGCCAACAACAGCTTTCACCCTGCTCCTTCACTGTGGCTGTTAGCCATGAATAACAGTAAGTAGCAACTGTTTATGGAGAGGAATGTGGAAACCCTCATGCTGATGTCCAGGACAGGTCCTGGCCCTCAGGCAGGGGCTGCCATATGTACAAGTAGAGCAGTACAGCCTACAGCACCTGGTTAGCATTTTACCACGGCTGCAAATATCTTTTGTTGGGAAGAATTGCACTGAAGGGGTAGGAAAGCACTGTTGCTCCTCATGCCACTCGCTTGAAGCCAGCAGAGCTTTGCTATTGACTTTGCTGGAAGCAGGATCAAGTTCAAAGTGCTCCAGGGTGTTACTCGAGCTGTCTCCTGGCAGTCAGCAGCCCACCTTGGTCTAGCAGGGATTTAGTGGAGATAGGCACTTACCAACATAGCTGCTTTCTAGCAGTGGGGGAAGATTCACTTACACATATATGTGTGTTCTTAAGTATATTGCTCTCGGGACAGAGACAACCTCCCTTGTGAGCTCCAGCTGCTATTGTCCAAGCCACTGCTATTGTTATTCCTCAGGCCAGCTGGCAGCTCATGTGACTCATGGGTGCTTCAATAAAGATGAATTTCTTGCAAAAGGCCGTCATTCCTTCTCTTCTGCTGTGCATGAGCCTGCCGGCGTTGCTCAAGGGTTTGCGTCATGGAGAGCCCTCAGTGATTCTTTCAGTGCTGGGAAGAGATATTCCCTGGGCAGCTGGTGCTCGCCTGTCCCAGCACCCAGGAGGGAGAGGATGGCATTGGTCGTTTGGAGGAAAAGGAACCTCTCATCATCCCCTCGGTTGGCTGCTGGGGCAGCAGGCAGGTACCTTGTGAGGAGTAATGCAAGCAGGGGCAGGAAAAAGCTTAAAGACATGTTTCAGCAATAATGACTGGAGAAATCTCTACAGTTCCACTTCTATAAACACCAGGTAGTCAGGTCTTTCCCCCTGCTCTGTGTTGGTGGGACAACTGATGATGGTCTGCAGTATTAAAAAACACTGGAGATCAGCAGAGAGGGGAATGTATGCTATCGGTGTGGGTTACCTGCTTAAGGCTCATCAGCTCTGAAGTCCAGGAGAAAAGATCTGTGTTAAGGCTTAAACCTAAACCAGGACTGCTAAAGCCTCTGGTGCTCCTCCTTCCCAGGTCAATTTTAATGTAAGGGGATGGTTAGGGACAGGAATAGTGTATCCTCGATAAAGAAACCTTCACTGTCTGTGCACAGCTTGGAACCTGCTCTCCCAGCGTAAGTATTAATTTCCCCTGAGGCTTTACATGGGCTCACTGGGTGCCTATGGGTGGCCTGATCACAGCTTGCTTGCGAGCCAGGGGAGCTTTCCCAGTGCCTGCTCTGAGGGCAGCAGGTGCTGCTTTTTCAATGCACTGCTCACACAGAACTAAGGTGAGCAGAGCACAACTTTGCTCAGCAGCCGAGGATGCTCAGGGCTTCTGCAAATCAGGCTCTTCAGTACCCCAAAAAAACCTGAGGACCTCAGAACATCTGTTGAAAGTGCAGGTTAAGCAGTTTACTGACTCTGTAGAGGGATTTGATGGGGAGGAGAGTGGAATCTTTCAGCCTCGTGGTGCACTGGCTTGGCTCCAAAGTGTTTTGTGATTTCCCGCCCTGTTGACGGCGTGTCTGCCAGTTCCCACTGCCGTCAAAATAAAACTTCCTCACGCAACAGCCCCTTTGCTGGGCAAGTCTGATTCACGTCTGTAGTGAGCTCCTAAAGCTGCTACTGCTGAGCGAGCCTTGTGAGTTGGTAAATTTGGGCGGACCTTTGCAGCACTGGGGTGATAAGGAAGCCCCTTACTGCTGCGAGACAGACACTGAGGTGCTGGAGCGTGTCCAGAGAAGGGCAACGGAGCTGGAGCAGGGTCTGGAGCACAATGCGCTGAGGAGTGGCTGAGGGACCTGGGGGGGTTGAGCCTGGAGAAGAGGAGGCTCCGGGGAGACCTTCTGGCTCTCCACAACTCCCTGAAATTCAGGAGGTTGGAGCGAGGTGGGGGGCGGTGGAGTGGCTGAGGGACCTGGGGGGGTTGAGCCTGGAGAAGAAGGCTGAGGGGAGACCTTCTGGCCCTCTGACAGGAGGGTGGAGTAAGGTGGGGGTTGGTCTCTTCTCCGACCAAGGAACAAGCAACAGCATGAGAGGAAATGGCCTTGGATTGCAGCAGGAGAAGTTTAGGTTGGACGTGAGGAACAATTTCTTCCCTGAAAAGATTGTCCAGGCCTGGCCCAGGCTGCCCAGGGCAGTGCTGGAGTCCCCATCCCTGGAGGGGTTTAAAAGATGTGTCGATGTGGTGCTGCAGGACATGGGTTAGTGGTGACCTGGCAGTGCTGGGGGAACAGTTGGACTTGATAATCTCAAGGGTCTCCTCCAACCTAAACAACTCCACGATTCCATGAAATAGTTTTATAAGAAATAGTTGATTTAAAAAAAAAAAAAACAGGTGCAGAAGCAATGTGTTTGCAGAAGCAGTTGGCTATAATTCTCCTCTAGAAGTGCAGCCAGAGGAGGTACATGTTCCATGCCTGAGATGTCCGCCAGCACAGCTGAAGGCGGGTAAGGTCAGAAGCTGCTCTGGTCAGATCACATGCCCTGCAACTTTCATGTGAAGGATCATTGCAGTTCTCTCTTTTAGTAAAATGCTGTGTTGGGGTGAAAAGGGATTGTTTTTTTCCCTTAACTGTGTAGCTCCTCTTCTGGAAGGGTGAACACTGGGCAGCGAGCACCAGCCCTGCCCCCTGGGAGACCAAGCAGAGGGTGGGACATGGGGGACCATGCGGGAGCAAGGAGTGGGAGCCCCAGAGCAGCCTCGGAGCCCGTTTTGGAAAAACTCACGTAGTGCGGGTTCTGCAGCTTTCGGCCATAGCTGCCAAAGCCGTGACAGGTTGCAGGCCTGCTGCTGAGGCTGCTCCACTCCCCACCGAGCCGTCCTCTCATCCCCAGCACAAATCCCGTGCTAGCCGTAGTCACCCGCTGGTTGGGGTTGCAGGCCTGCTGCTGAGGCTGCTCCACTCCCCACCGAGCCGTCCTCTCATCCCCAGCACAAATCCAGTGCTAGCCGTAGTCACCCGCTGTTTGGAGGTCCCACAAACAAACTAATGCCTGGAGGCAGTTTGCATGTCTACCCCTGCCAGGAGGGATGTGAGGGGGGAGGAGAAAAAGCCATCTCTTTGTCTGGAAAAGACACAGGGTGGTTGCTCAGCTTGCAAGGAATCAGCAAGTCTTGGGAGAAACAGTTTCAGCGGCACCCAGAGGTGCCCACCCACCACTCCTCCTCTCCTGTCCACCAGAAGCTATTCCCTCAGACTCAGCAAGTGAAAAGGAAAGGTCCTTCCCAGCATTCTGCCAGGAGGATGCACACCCCTGCGCTGCTCTCCCTGGAGTCTCTGGCAGCCACTAGCCAGGTTGTTGATCTTGCCCCAAGGCAAAAATCCCTCCCCTCACCTCTCAGCATGGCTAAGTGCTATTGTTTAACCCCCGCACGCACCAGCTTGCTCCCGGACTTGCCCGCTCTCTTTCTAGCCCCGTTACATCAGCAACAAGCTATTCCAGTCTTTATTCACCTGCTAATGAATTATACATTGATTATACAATAGCAGCTCTCTGCATCGATGGGCTGGGCTCTTGCTCTCCCACATGCATCTCGCAAAGCGCAGCTCAGCCCAGCTGCGGCTCGGCCCTCTCTGTGCCCTGAAAAAAAAGAATGTTCATTTTCTGGGCTCGTGAGCAGCAGAGCCTGAGCTGAGAAGAGGGGGAATCTGGGCTGGATGGAGAAACCCACTTGGGTTTGCTTTCCCTCTGCCATAGCCTGGTGGGAGCTGATGCTGTCCTTCCCCACCATC
>NW_010394669.1:27567-27835 GCF_000710305.1 Buceros rhinoceros silvestris
TGATGCGTTCCTTCCCCCCCAGCCCCAACCCCCCCCCACCCCGCTTCCTCCTTTGCTTTATATAATCTGACCCATCACCATAGATACGTTGACATAAATATTTAAAGATGGCACAGAGACAGACCACACAGACAGGAACCATTTGTTGAGTTTATTAGAAACAGAAACTTCAGGCACAGCTACAGGTCTCTGCTTGCTGCATCCCGCCCGCCCCAAAGGCTGCAAGGCCAGCGTGACCCGCCCTGGGCTATGGCGGCGCTTTGGCTGC
>NW_010394669.1:28026-32364 GCF_000710305.1 Buceros rhinoceros silvestris
AGGTGCCAGCCGCACCCAATGGGGCACAGAAAAGCTATTCTAGAAATGTCCTCTTAGGTACACCGATGAGATTCTTAATATTATTTTTCATACTCCACACAAAGGTGTTTTCTGTGCCCTGCCACGTGCCCTTGCTCAGTCCCTGCCTTGAAAACTGCTCTCGCAGGGTGCTGGCTGCCTGGCGAGTCATACCGATGTGCTCTGGGACTGTTACCCTCCTGCAGGATGAATTTCTGAGCTTCTTTCATGCGTCTCCAAAAAGTCCCATCATCACCGGTTTGGCTGAGGCAGGGCCAAACCATGGGACAAACTGTATCTCCAAACCAGCCTCTTCTCTGTTCCAGGAGAGACATAAACAAACAGAGAAAAAGTGAGCGAGGACTCGGTGCAGTTTTGGAAACTAAAACTATTTTAATAACAACAAGAGCAATGTTATGTACAGCAAACAACAAGATGTTAACAAATATATATGAGCTTTGGGGATCTGCTGCGGCCAGGGTTAAACCGCTGGCAAACCACCTGGCGTGGAGCTGCTGGGCAGGGACCAGAGCTGGGTCGGCTCCCGCCGGGACAGGTAGCAGCAGCAGGGGGTGGGACGGGATATGTCCCCCACCCCGGGGCAAAGTGGCGGGAGGAATCCATGGCAGGCAGCTGCAACAGCGGTATCTTTCACCCCAGAGCTCCTGCTGAGCTGGCGATAACAACGACCAGTGGGACCTTGCAATCCCCTCGGAGAAGACCTCACAGCCCTCGGGGCAGGCAAAAAGGCTGCTGCCATGGCGCTGCTGCAGCTGTAACCGTGTTTCCAGCCCGGGCAGGGTGGCAAGCGGCCAGTCGCTCTCTGTACGCCGTTTCTGACAGAGGTGCCGTCCCGCCAAGGAGCTCCATAACCAATAAGGTGCAGTGATGTGTAGGGGAGGAATACCCTCAAATTGGTTTTAAACCAGCACACCCATTGAAAGAGTTTTGGTGACGCTGCTGCTGGATTGGGGTTTTTTTTGCCCCCACAGGTACACTGGAAATCCAGGCTATTTCTGTCATATTTTCCACACAAGATAAGATGCGATGATTAAAAGCTGACTGGGAGCTCACCCACAGCCCCATCTGCTCTAACGGAGCCCAGTGGGTTACACCCATCGACATGAGCTGTGCGAGCACCCACAAGCACGTGTTCACAAACCTCCCCCAAAAAACCAACAACAGCCCAAGCCCAGCAGACAGAGGAAAAAAACCCACTGCAAGAACCTCTGTTCTGTGCTGCTCCACTCTGCCTGCAACCCAGCTGCGAACGCAAATTCAAATATCTGTCAGGGACAGGGGGATTTTTTTTTATTTGGGGTTTGGGGGCTTTTTTTTTTTTATTTTATTTTTTTAGGATTTAATTTATTCTGCCCATGATGAAAGGCTTAGGAGCCAGGGAGCTTCTTCACAGCCCTGCCTGCAGCTGGCTGCTGTGTTGCGGACCACGCGTTCGCCCAGTGCACGGCTGCACACTCCTTGTGAAGAGGGAAATCATCAGCCCTTTTCATAGCACTCGATACCGGCATGTGACACCAACACACAAACTGAGCTTGTGCAAATTAGTTTTACTTATTTGTACAGCAGCATTTTCTAAAGAGCTGATAAAGCTGCTGAGGGCCTTTGAAAAGGTTCTGGTGCTTTATGGGCTGTACAGCAAGTAGTACAGCATGATAAATGGATATCCAAGACCCGAAATCAGCCGTAATCCTGGGGAACAGCGCATGTTATCTTGACGCTGTGCCTCGTGGTGGCCTCTTCTTCCTGTGCATTAAGGTCGAAGTTTTCAAATGTTCCCAGCGGAGCTGCTTTTTAAAAAGCAAACAAAAATATTTGGATAAAGCTTGAAATTCTTTTCCACTTCCAAGTGGTGTTGGTACAGCCAGATGGGTGAACCCAGTTTAGACCCAGCAGGCTTTAGCCCTAACTGGGAGCTTTTTGGTGGTGAGGCTGTGCCCTGTCCTGGAGCCCTGGGCAGCACGTAAGGTCCCAGGTACAGGACTGCCTTAGTTCTAAATCAAACTGTTTGCTAGTACAGGATTTGGAGGGTACAAGAAGGTTTATTTCTCATTTTCCCTTTCCCTTCACTTCCCAAAATGAGAGAAAAACAGGAATAAAGCAAGAAAAGAAAAGCAATGGTGACCAAAAAAAAAAAAAAAAAAAAGCGCGATCCCAAGCTGCTCAGAAGCAGTTTCAAAGCCAACTTTGTGGCAGTGATTGCAGCTGGCATTGCCCACTCTCCAGCTCACAAAAGTTGATTTAAGAGTCATTTTCCTCCATAGCTGGCAGGGCTGCTGCTGCTGAAGGCCTTATCGGTTTGCAGCTGGTTCCTTTCTCTCCCTCACACAGACTTTCCCAGCGGTACACCAGGAGTTTTTCTGGGAACAGCCACCCAAGTGCATGAGAGGCTCCTTGATTCATGCAGCCTCCTATCTTCAACCTCTCCATTTGTTCAAGGGCTGTGGGGAGTATTTTTGTTTCAATATTTATAGCTGGCAAGGATGAAGGTGCAGAAAAAAAGATGTTGCGGGATTCCCTGATGTAGCAAGTGAGCAGCTTCGGGATCCTGCCGTTATCCTTCGGCTTGATGAGCAGGAGCCAGACGGGTCAGACTGATAATTTGAGATAGCAGTTACACGCATAAATAGGCTCGTGAACCCCCGGCTACATTGGTAAGGCTGGATGAGTGCATGTGGCTTAGAGACAAAGGGTTCATGCACCCATGGCAAGCCCGCAATCGGGGATGTACTCAGCATAAGTAATTGGGGAACAGGGCCAAGTCCTATTCATCCCCATCCCTGCCGCCACGGAGCGCCACGAGCTGTTACTGAGGGGCAAAGAAGGGTTTGACGACCACAGCGGAGCCCTGGACAAGCTGAGGGTGATGAGCTGAGCTTGGAAGAAGTGGACTCCTTTCAGCGAACGTGTGTAGGAGACGTGTGCTTAGCACATCCCTGCTCACGGGATGCGTGGCAGGGAGGACTCCGTCCAGTGTGACAGGGTTTGGCTCAAAAGCTGCTCCCTGAAATGCTTTCTCCAGAGGAAAGTGCTTGGGCAGAAAGAGGGCAGGTTTCACCCAGGACACTGCAGGTTGGCACCAAGTTCATATTTAGCATGGTAAGATCTGCCCCTTGACAGAGCTGCTGGCTGCTGCCTTTACCAGCAGTTCTCTTACGCTCTGGTTGTGTGACTGGTCCTGCCTCTAGAAGAAGGAATTAGCTGGAAGCATAATGTGGGGTGAGAGCAATTTATATTTCTAGGGGTGAACGAGTGGGACACAGCGGGTTTTGGTCAAAAAATTGGGAAATTTCATTGTTCTGTTCATAGCTTTGGGGTTTTCTAACTAAAATTTAACTGAAATTTGTAAGCCATGATATGAGGCTTAATTGAGCTGTTGACACAGGAGTGACCCAAATCTCTTTGGTGGGCAGCCCTGAAGCCCCCACAGATGTTGATGCAACCCAGGAAAAGGGAAAACCTCCTGAGTGGTTCTACTGGACTTGATGCAACTGCTTGTGGTAATAAAGCCACCAACGTGGGCAAAACATTTGACAGGTCAGAGCTTACAATAAAATAGGAGGGGGAAATGAAAGACAAAATGCTTCTCTGAATTTCAAACCACAAGTTTTAATGTAAAAATAGTTTGGGGGGTTTTGTTGGCTTTTTTTTTTTGGTGGGGATGAGGGGTGTTGTCCTTTCACGGATGCACCCTAAAATGTTATGTCTATAAAAACACAAATCCTGCTGCACCCTGCCCCGTTTCACAGAGCAGTTTCTCCTGGCCCCTGGGCTGCCTGGTGAGGTTTAGGGGCTGGCAGTGAGGCTCAGGAGCTGATAGTGCCAGAGCCCCCCAACACCGCCCCCGTGGCTGTCACTTGCATGTAGGAAACTCTGTTGTGAGCTGCCCCTGGTGGGGGGGAGAAAGCAGAGAAAAGGGGGAAAATAAACAAGCAAACAAAAAACACAGAGAAAAAAAGAGAAAGAATACAAGGAAAAAGGGGCGGAGAAGAAAGAAAAAAGGGAAAAGGGAGGAAGACAGTTTAAAAAAGTAAAAGGGGAAAGAGGAAAAGCAATAAGGAAAAAGGGAGGTAGAGAAAAGAAAAAATGAAAAAAGGAACAAAAGGGGGAAAGAAATGAGAAAAAGTAAAAAAGAAAAAAATTTAAAAAGGGGAGAAGATAAAAGAAAAAAGGGGGGGCGAGATTATAGAAAAAAGAAAAAGGGGGAAAACGGAAAAAGGAAAAAAGGAGGCGAAGAAAACGAAAAGAAAAAAAACCGGGGTAAAAGAGCGGCCGTCGGCGCCGCGGGAGGCGGGCCGGGCT
>NW_010394670.1:0-5372 GCF_000710305.1 Buceros rhinoceros silvestris
TTTGTAGTGTTATTAAACTTTGTTTCAGTTTCCAAAACATTCAGAGGTCTCGCAAATCCTTTTCTTCCTTCTCCTATTTCAGTTGTAAATAGAGAAGGGTATTACGTCACTGGACTTGGCTGCCTCAGCCAAACTGTTAACATTGTGGAAACTGTGCACTTGGAGAGAAAGGGAAAAGGAAAGAGAAGAGTGAAAAGAAAATTAAAAGGGGAAAAGAAAGGGGAAAGACTTTCTATTAACAGAAGTTTTTCTACTATCTCAATTTGTTGCTTTAATGATTGCAGTGATTATTTGTTATGACTGACGTCCCATCTCCAAAAGTGTCAGTACAATATGTACTCTTTTACAGCTGTACTACTAATCAGATTTCCACTCCCTAAGCAGAACAAAAAGTTCAAATTCCTGTATGGTCATAATCTATTTTGGTAGAGTGCCTTTATATTATATTTAGATTTAAATAACTTCAATTTCACACTCAGTGTAACAGAAGTGAAAAGAAGAAAGGCTATATTATATATAGCAGCATTATTGCTTACAGCAATTCTAATGGCTTGGTCAACTACTACAGTGAGATGTGCAATGAACCAATTTGAACAGACAGACCGTTCCTGCCAATTTTTAGTAAAACAAATGTTGAGCTCCAAATTAATAAACTATCATGTATACCCTTGCCTATCAGAAGTTCTCGATGATATTTTGTTAGATTATTTCCTGATTTTGTTTCTTTACATTTTTTGGGGTGTTCTGTTTCTCACTTTGCCCTAAATTGCAATTCTCTTCATCAAATCACGGAATCATAGAATCATTTAGGTTGGAAAAGATCCTTCAGAACATCTCATTGTTCTTCATATTTATTCTCTTCTAATTCTTGATTGTTAAATATCACCCTCTCAATCTCAGATTATTGGATTACTCATAGGAATTGTCAATCAATAATTACAGACTTTATAATTGTTTGTCAAGGCTAAACAATACTAATGAGTTTTTAAAATCCTTCTCATGGATAGATCTCACCAGCTCCAAGATTATGTTTACTAGAATATATAACAGTATCATAACACATAATGAGAAGAGTATATGCATATTGAGCTCATGTCTTCCCTGTTAGTGCATCTAAAATATTTAAAATAAATATCCAAAGCACTAAGGTGAACACCTTTTCCCACCAAATTTTCTACTTAGATATTGTTTGCGTAGTCAAAGAAATCCAAATAATTTTAAAGAATCTTCTAAAAATTAGACTTTGCTTTTTTGTTTTTAAATAGATATTTTAAGTCTTCGATACAGAGTTGCCCTCTCTTTTCCTTATAGCAAGAGCAGAAAATGTGTGTGGACCAGAAATCACATGTAGGCATCAAACTTGCAGCCTCAAAAACCTAAATGAGATTCTTTTTTTTTCACACATCCCTTCTACACAGCAAAATAGTTAAAGTGGTGCCAAAAACATAAGGAAGGTGAGTTACCTCGTAAACTCTTGGCTACTGATGCTTGCCCTGGAGTCACAAGACCATTATTTACCTTTTCTTTTGAAGTCAGGGAAAAAATATATCGAAGTATTTCAGGCTGCCAGAACTTTTCACACACAGACAGTAGCATTGTCAAGAAAACTCAGATGAGGAAAGATGTTTAGGCTTAAATATCACACTCTGAAAACTCACCTGCTTCAAGGTAACGATTATAAAATCTTGCTCAGAAATGGAAGCACTGTATGACTAACCTGCTCTTCCGTGAACTTGCTGGGCCTGACATCACCTGGCATTTCTTCATAAAACTGCAATGGGAAAAGACATGACATGGTCTGTTTTGTTTTCCTGTCCATGTTCAGCGCTTCTTTCTGGTTTGCCATTGTCCTATGGAGGAGAGAGCACCAGTTTGCTGTGTATACTTTGGTACATTCGCAGAGAGAGTGAGTAATTTTCTAGGGTCACATATTGATTTGCCAAATGCACATAGATCCATTCTATATGGAAAGATGTGGCAAAACTCATCATAAACTGCATAGCTCTTCTAGCAGAAATCCTAGTTACATATTAAAATTTTTTTTTCTGGGAAGATATTCCCTTTTCCTCTGATCTTTTGAACACTTCTTTTTGCTCTCTACTTAGTTTCCATCTCTCTTTTCCCTGTCCCCTATAAATAGTCCACTTTACCTGGAGAAACCCTCTGCCTCCAGCCAGTAGCTTCTGACAACATTGAGCTTGTGTTTTTCAGATACTACATCAGATGTCTTCAGATACCCATATACTTCATGTACTTCAGCTATCCTGAAAAGCTGGTGATTCAGTTCAAGTAAAAAATAAGACAGCTCTTCTTTGTCAGCGTAAATAATAACCAAAGAAGCCAAGCTCGCTGAAACAAAGATACAATATTTCCTCTACCAGTTATATGTATTATAAGTTTTACCCTAGGTCACAATCCTGAGATGTTCAAGACTTGAAATATTAGCATGATTTGAATCCTGTATATGTTCCAAGTGCATGTGGTATGTTGTCAAGCTGAATGGAGCAACATGTCTGGCTTATTTAAAAAAATCTGTTCTAACACAGTTTAGAAATACCCTTGTACCAAAGAAGAAGGAAAAAGACATCTCACCAAAGCACACATTTCTTTTTCACAAAGTACCAGGCCCTTCTCTCAGCAGGGTCTTTCACAAATACGGAGTGCGCAATGGCTCTAGCTTCCTCAGGTCAACTTCCAAGTCTATTTAAGCAACTTCCATTTTTTTTTAAGACTAACTGAAGCAACCCACTTTGTTCTCTCTTGTATAGTCTATGTAGTATGTGTGCAACAGAAAGGTTGCAGCCACATATAGACACAATAGTAAAAAAAAGGATAAGGCATAACAAGGCGGTAATAATCTTCCACATTATGCATATCCCTGTCATTTCCCCCACTCCTACCACAACATTCCTTCAGGAGACCACCAAGTCACACTGTATAATGCAGTTATATCTTCTTCCATCATTGTATGAGATTTCTCTTGAACAACACAGCATCTTTGAATTTTGGATATTCCCAGTGAAAATCATTTAAATAGTGTACTGAAAATTAGACTGTTCTGAAATGTTGGCAAGTACCAGCTAAAATTCCAGTAACACACAATTTTAACATCAAGACTCTCTGTTTGAACAATCTCTTTTCTCTGGGCTATGTTCCAGCAACATCCTCCATTGTTGTGGTGGGTTAAGATGCCCTGGCAGAGCTAAGCCCCCCCTGACACCTCTTCGCCCTTTTCCCTAAGCATACAAAAATTATTCTCGTGACTTTTGTTGGGAGAGGGATGTCACAACCCTCTCGGCTTCTTATCGGAGCTCAGGGATGTTAGTCAAGCGCCTCTGTGACTAAGCATATAAAAAGTCAGAATCTTTGACACTTCCCTCGGCGTGTGCATATTGGATTTCTGCTCAGGACTGAGAGAGAGAAGAAAAACATCTGACCGGAGAGAGACTGCACCTGTCTCCATTTTTGGAGCAGTAAAAGATTTCTTCCTCAATGTAGGTAAACCTTTTTGCTTTCTCCATTACTGGTGGGGGTGTTTTCTGACTGAGTTTTAACCAGAAGAAAGGGTTAAGTTGGCCTTAAGCCCCCAATACCCTGCACTGAGGGAACAGCTGCTGGTGGGGGGAAAGAAGGCCTATGGTGTTTCCCAGAGATCCATTTTGTGCCCTGCTTCGCAGATGGGGAGTGCCAGAAGCTGGAGTGTAGTCCCCTGGCAGACTGGTAGACTCAAGTCTCTTTCAGCCACCCTGGAGGAAGAAGGACTAAGTTACCGGGAACTTTGCTCCAAAGGAACTTCTTGAACTGAAACTTCTGAGGTTAATAGACTGCGACTCTCCTTTCCCTTCCCCCCACCCCACCTCGAGTGGTGGCCACATGGTGAAGGCTTTGTTTCTTAACTTGGGAACATGCGATAAATGGTGGAGGATGTATATTTACTTGTATATACTTGTTAATGTACTTATTGACATCTATCTCTCTCATCCCTCTCTCTCTCTTATTAATCTGTCCTGTTTATATTTAAATGATTGAGGTTTTAATTGCTTTGTACATTAAATTATTTTTGTTCCACCCCTGTAATTTAAAACCTGCTTGCACTTGGTTTTTGTTCTTAAAAAACCCAAACAAGCTTAAACAAGCCCAACTGAATTACTTTAAAACTCTTTTGTGGAGTTTTCTGGTTGGTTCATATTCTCCCTGAAGCTACAGAAAGTCACAAACCTTTCAGGAATTCCAGTCTTTCTAAGTTTAAACTGTGATAATTGTCCTAGCAGCAGAAATAGGAACCGTGAACTTGCAAAACCCCTGGACACCAAGTCCCTCTGAGCAACAAGTTCCCTGTTCTATGAGGTGACAGTGTTGCAGATGTTCCTATGAGGCCAGATGTACAAATTGCATGAGACTTCCCAGGCCTACAGGTCTGCCTCTGAATGTGTATCCCAGCCACAAATACAGATTTTTTTATTATGAAGAACCCTTGTAAAAAACGTGTTTTATTTTGACTGGAATTTTGTCTGATATAGGTAAATTTTAATTAAGTCTACAGGTAGCTGCAAAGGACTATTATTTCAGGTAGTTTAATTTTTTTTGTGTGTGCGTCAGTCTGATCCCTCTCTCTCTTCAGTATTCTTATGTCCAGCATCTCTTCACTTCTGCATCAAATGTGAATTGAGTTTCAAAATGCAGCTCAAGTGACTGTAAGGCCATTATAGAGCCATTTTACTTCTACAGGTTCCCAACACAGTTAGGGAGTAAAAACCTGTTTTCCTCTTCTTTCCCAAACCATGTAGTAGTTTTGATAACATGGAAACAGACTTTCAGTACTATTAGTTGTCACTGGTTTGGCCGAGATAAGAGCCAAGGTCCAGGTGACTATAATACCTTCCCTATCCCACCAGAGATAGGAGAAGGGAGAAAAGAATTAGTGAGATCTCTGATACGCTTTTTGGAAAACTGAAACAAACTTTAATAACACTACAAACCAGTATATATATGATACAAAGGCAAACCAGTAAGATGTTGAGGGTTTTTAGGAAATGGAAAGGCGAGGGTTAACACCACGGCAGCAGGGCAAAGATGGCGATGGCCACGTGGTGCAGGGAAAGGGAACCACGGCAAGGACAAAGCACCATGGCGCCACGTGGGGAGACCCAAAACCAGCACAATTTTACCAGTATATCGTGGGTTAGAAGCAGGCAAACCTGGCGGCGAACAGCATAGCAAGCAGGGAAACGGCTCCTCGGGCGTGCAGGGGCTCCTGGTCCCGCACGGCACACATGGCTCGGTGGGCAGAAAGGGCTCTGGCGAGCGGCAGCAAGGGGGGTTTTCCTGGCTTCGCGGCAGTGGCACGGCTCCTCGCAGCGAGAGTGGCCGTC
>NW_010394670.1:5598-6319 GCF_000710305.1 Buceros rhinoceros silvestris
GCAGAGCCGAACGCAGGCAGGTCCGTGGGAGATGTTCCCCTCGGCCTGTCCCATGCGGAAGAGAGCAGAGTCTGGTGACCGGCTGCTTCTTAAAGGGCCAGCACCCGGAAACGGAAAGAAGCCCACCAGAACTTTTAACCAATTGATGTCGTGTTTATATGTACATGGTAGGGGAATACGATTGATCACTTTACAACAAAGCTTCCAAAACAAGGAAAGTTTTAGTTAACCCGGGACATTAGTGTAGCCCTGTAAAAGCTAAAGTTTGAGTATGACTAACTGGGGAGTTAACCAGATCTATACTGCTGACATCTCCTCTTGTCAGTGGAAATTCCCTCTGTACGGAGCCTGCTCCTGAGGTAGCTCATGTTCCTATGGTTTCCAGCTGATGTACTTAATCTTATCACAGCTGTCTATGAGCTCATAGTTTCATTCTGCAAATGGTCAGTATACACCGAATACTCAGCCAGACACATATGCAAGCAGGAGACATGTCAAGAAATAACTTCTCCAGTAATGTGACAGAGAAGAATCATGCAAGCTAAACTCAGAACTCTCACCCTGATAACACTCCTGTCCCCATCTTTTTGATCCATGTCCACCTGCTGAAATGTGCGTTTAAAAACAGGTTCGAAAAAATGTAGATGAAGCTGCTAACTCTCAGCCTAACTTGCCTAGTGTTAAAAGGTAGGATCTTTATTTAAAAAGCATTATTTTAAAT
>NW_010394671.1:645-1438 GCF_000710305.1 Buceros rhinoceros silvestris
CTCAGCGTCGGGCGCTCTGCTTCCACCCACTTTGGTGCCAATGAGAGACCCCGCAGTTACCCGGCCAACACCACCTCTGCCTCGACTCTGCTTCCACCCACTTTGGTGCCAATGAGAGACCCCGCAGTTACCCGGCCAACACCACCTCTGCCTCGACAGAGCCCAGGTACAACCAGCCCGCGACGTCTTCCCACTCGCCTCCCCCTGACCCTCTGCCCTGCACCGCCGTGGCCGGTTCGCCTGTCAGCGAGAGTCACCACGGGGTGAAAAACTCCCTCGCTAACTCCACCAGCACTTCGTCCAATTCCAGCAGCAACACGCACATCAGCAGAGACGGGGTTGGCACCTCGTCTGGGACTGAGGAAGACACTCCAGCAAGCAGCGAGCAGGCAAGTGCCCCGACCGACCAAAGCACAGCCCAGCCTTCACAACCCCAGATCTACCCCTGGATGCGAAAACTGCACATAAGTCATGGTAAAGCAAATACCCTGTTCTTTCTTTATTTCGCTGGAGGAAAACGAGGATTTAATGTAAAGCGGGTGGCTGCGCCGAGCAAGGTCGGGGAGAGGGGGAGAGCAGGGCGTGAGAGCGGGCAGCCTCCGCGCACAGCACAACTCTGCTCGCAGGGAAAGCACGCTCCCTTGTCTGGGAGAGTGGCCCCCAAAAAAGGAAAAAAAAATACCGCCCGGACCCGAAAGCACAGCCCGCCTGGTTCCCCGCGCCAGCCCCGGAGGGCAGCGGGGAAGCTAAAAACCGCCTTCCCGAAGCGGACCCGGGAGCAGAGGCTGCCCCC
>NW_010394671.1:1510-4325 GCF_000710305.1 Buceros rhinoceros silvestris
GGCTCCCGTCTGGAAGAAAGATCCTCCAGTGGGAACGGCGCGGCTGATTCCATTTATTTTGCCGAGCCATATTAAAAAGAGAATAGGAGAGGGCGAGGAGGGCAGTTTTCACTTCTGGGAAGCCGTGGGGGAGGGGGAGCGAGTCTTCCCAAACTCCGGGGAAAGGGCTTGAGGGGTGCGGGAAAGCCGAGCAACTTTCAGCCCCGGGTACCTGACCTGCTCTCGGTGCTGGAGGAGCAGCCGAGAGCTCGTTGCCTCCCACAGACTTCCCCAGCTCCGCCGTGGGAAAGGGCTGCACGCTTCAGCTTTGCTCTCCTAGCCCTGAAAACCCAGATAGCAGCAAAGGCACCCTCCAAAACAGCTTATCTGGAGGAGGCGCAGGGGGAGGAATAGCTTTCAACACCCCCTCCCCTCCCCCCCAAATTTTCAATTTTAAAAAATCGAACCCCAAATTCAAGTAAAAACTTACCGAGACCATAAAATCCCCCTCCCCCAAGCCTTTCCTAAAAGGATCTGGACGGGGAAACTTGTTGAGCGTTTAACCAAACCAGAAACAAAACCAGGCAGGACTGAAAATAACGGTCCTGGTCGCTGGTGGCTGCAGTAAGACACGAAGGCTCTGAGTGGCTGCTGAAAATCTAAATTATGTACTTTTCTCTTCCAGACAACATAGGGGGACCAGAAGGGAAAAGGGCTCGGACTGCTTACACCCGCTATCAGACCTTGGAGCTGGAAAAGGAATTTCACTTCAATAGATACCTGACCCGCAGAAGAAGGATTGAAATAGCACATGCTCTTTGCCTCTCAGAGAGACAAATAAAGATCTGGTTCCAAAACAGGAGAATGAAATGGAAAAAGGATAATAAGCTGAAAAGTATGAGCATGGCAGCTGCAGGAGGGGCATTCCGTCCCTAAGCGTTTGATCAATTAAAAGTACTGAGCAGTATTAGCTGACCCTGCGTCTCATGTCAGTACTAAGTTGACTTTCTAAAACTTCCTTGTGTTACTTCTGTGAAGAAACTCTGTTCTTGTTGCCCTTATTCATCTTTTAATCATGAGCCTGTTTATTACCATTCTTTCGCGTGTATAAGTAGATCTGCTTTTATCGTACATTTCTTTGTCTTGAATGGCTTTGTCTTGAAAAAATAATAGATGTTTTAACTTATTTATATGAAGCAAGCTGTGTTACTTGAAGTAACTGTTAAAACACAACAAAACTAAACAAAAAAAAAGAAGAAAAAAAAAAAGAAGGTTAAAAAAAGGAGAGAAAGAAACCCTCCCCCGATTTAGTACAAATGTTATGTGTTGCACTCAACCTGCTTAACTGTGCATGTGTGGTCAAGTGTTAATGTCTGTATAGCTCCAAGCTGTTAAAAATATTTTTATTCAAACTACCTATATAATTCCTGTGTAATTAATGCTGTTGTAGAGGTGAAATGATGAAATCAACTGAACTTGTCCTACGTGTAGTGAATAGTGAATCTGTGACGAAAACTGTGATTCCAAGCAGTATGTCCTTGCTGTGCCTTTGTATATGACTCTTTGCACGAACTCTTAGAAGTGGCTCTTATTAAGCGCAGCTTCTGTGATGTATGTTTTTTGTGAACAAAGTTACAAATATAGTCAAAGTCTGGCTGTTTGAGCAAACTGTGATCAGCTTTTTTTTTTTGTTTTTTTTTTGTATTTGTTTTTAAAAAAACTGACTGGAAATCAACAAAAAAATAAACTTTCTATTGTAAAGTTTTCGTGATCTGGTTTGTACAAAGCAAGAAGTTTTGTTTCCTGATTTGCCTCTGAAAAAAAATATTAACCACGTGCAGAGTTCGTAATAATATTTTACCTGGCTTCTGCTGCACGTTGCAAGTGATAGATGCTGCGATGGTCCGCTGTTAGTATTTATAATTGAAAGTTTGACCATAAGTTCCTCCTTAGTGGTTTCTTGCTAGGTGAAAAGCTGCATCGCAGGACCACAATCAACACCCTTTGTGGGTGAATCAACTGTTAGATGTTTGCTGATGGTTGGAAAAACAACAATGTGCTTTGTTAAAACACGCTGCTAACTCCAAGACGTGTTTGAATCGCTCTAGAATTTCTCCTGTGGTTTCATTAAGTATATTTGCAGGACAGCCGCATCCTAGCCCTCTGTGTCTGTTAGTAACCTTCACTAGCCACATTCCCACTTTTCACCCTTAAAAGATTTTTGGTTTTCTTCGCTACAATTAGTTTGCTATAAATGTAATGTTACTTACCCCATCAGAGCTTGAATGGTTAACTCTTCCGAGCTTCTAAGAGCAACTAAAGATTTGCACATTTACTGACTGGTTACATTGATGCCTTCCCTTAAAAGTTATAAAACAGTAAACTTTATAAGCCTCAGTTCCGGCTATATGACATTTGGGTGCCAAATGAATAGGGTTTTGTCTATGAATTAGATCGTAAAATCATCCATAGCACAGACAGATAGGCTCACTGGCTATAAAAAGTCACGTGGTGCCATTAAAGTAAGTTTTATGGTTTTGGGGAGTTGACATCCAACATTATATACCACATAACATATAATCTCACTGACGCTGGACTTCATTTGACTCTTTTGCAGGCTACGTGTGCCTCCTGGCCATTCAAATTATCAGGTTTAGGGACAGAAGTATCCAAACCACAAGTTCTCAATACTGTATGAAAAATGGCTCCTTGCAAGTCAAAGGTAAGTTTTGTGCACAAGTTCCTTAAAGTTTATTTGTACAGTGGGGAAGCTGAGGCTCCTGCTTGCTCTTGCTGTCTCCTGCTGCCTCTCTCCTTCTTTCTCTTTCTCTTTCCC
>NW_010394671.1:4467-9270 GCF_000710305.1 Buceros rhinoceros silvestris
AGCCCGAGAGGCAGGATCAACCACTAATGATCCAGGTTGTGCTGCAAATCCTCCCCATCCCTTCACTCGCAGCAGCTAGCTCTCTATTTTAACGATCAAATCAAAGTAAACCACAATAAGCGACTTTGGCAGAGATGGATTTTGGGGCCTAGCTTTAATCACTTTGACTACCGCAGAAGATAATTACTTCCTTAGCTCCAACAGACTCTCCAAGTTTGGAGAGGTTTTGTTTAGCAAAGAGTAGCTACTGCAGGCAATTAAAAAAAGGGGAAACAAAATAGATAGGGCTTGATATTATCTGGGCAGTGTCTCATGTAGGCATGATAGAGTTGGAGGCGTGCTGATATGGTAATAATCTTTAGATTGGTGAAATATGTTGCACATCAGAGCTAGTATTAAAATGGCACAGACTGTACTGGAGTGCTTAAGATTCCTATTTTCTGCATTGAATTGTGTAGGAAGCTTTAGCTATGTATATATGTCCATCTGCGAGCGTGTAATGTGTTATGGGGATGCGCATTTATAATATTGCTGTAAGTTTTTCTAGATGCTGTATGCAATTGCATAAATATAAGTATAGTTAAATTATGTGGGCCTGTGCATGCATGTATGAATCAATGTGTGTGCCTGTATAAAGCCATGTACATGCATACGTGTGCCTAATATCGGTGTATTTATGTATACAAAGGGTGTGTACGTGTGTATACATATATATGTTCCTGTGACTTTTCTTTTTTTTAAGTGAACCAATTGACTGTATCTTGTAGCATTAATACAAGAGACTACAGGTCATTAGAGTGCTGCAAATTATGAAATATGAGCTTGGTTTATTGAAGATTGTAAATATACCCCTAGCTCTGCTCTCTTCTTATATTGCTGGCTGCCATTGTGGGGTAGGCCCCAGCTGCGTGTTTACTTCAACATTCTTTTTATTTAAGTGGACTGTTCTCACTAGAGTGTGATTACTCAGCAATAAACTTTATGGCCGGATTTAACTTCAGTCTTTGAATTTCCAGGACTTGAATGAAAGGCTGAAAGGACCTCTCTTTCTCTGGGTAGCATTAAGGCCTGATCCTTACCCTCAGAGCTGTTGCTTAGGCGAGTGATCTCTAGAGAAGAGATTTGAAAATCACCTCCAAAATATATCTATATCTATATCTATCTATATATCTATCTCTCTATCTTCAAACCTGCTGTGAGTATCTCTCTGCTCAGGTTTGGAGTAGCAGGGATTCAGCAGGTCACATTATTTTTCTTTGTGTGTCATAAAGTCGGGTTTGCAAAAGAACGGGGTGGTTTGATGTGAGCTGAGAGATGGGCTTTGTTTTACTTTGCTAGTGCTATCCTGTTTGAATATTGGGGTTTAGGCTGTATCTGCTACTGTGAGCAAAAATGAGAGAAAGGCAGAGGGGTAGAGGACAGTGAGGTTGTTGTGTACCTCACAACATTGATGACTGATTTCCTATTTTTAATTTATTTGTCTTTAATGTTAAAGAAACGGTAGTATGTGAGATTGGCTCAGCTCAAAGATCTCACAGTTTTACAAATATTTAGTATTTAGAGTCAGCCCCCTGTGTAAGATAGATGGAGTCCCAAGCCTTTGTCTCTGTGTGTCCTTGCTGTGAACAGTGAAGAAACACATATACTTTATATTAAAAAAAAAAAGGGAAAGGCTTTAAAAGTGCATATCCAAATGTACATTTTAAAATAATTTCTGTAATAAACAAATGCAGATTTGAAAGTACAATAGCTGTCATATTTTTGTCAGTAGGAATACCAGGAAGTTATATATAATAGGCATGTATTATATTATATGCCATAAAATTTTATAGTTTGAGGCAAAAGCATGAAAACCCTTTAAAAGTTTGGGCTTCATTTGTACATGGGCCCTTTTCCAAGGAAAATGCTTGACTTATAAATGGCAATGATACTAGACACAAACTGCTCGCTATTACTCAATATTTAACAACACTGTATTATTTGAATTATTTGGTGAGTATGCAAACACATGCACACTCATTCGACTGGTATTTTAGGAACCTGGGTACATTGCAGATTGTAATTTTTCATTGTCTAGAGTGAAAAGATTTGATACTACGTATTTTCACATTTTTGAATGTGTCTTCTAGAGCTTATTCCATGTAAAACCATGTGTAGACATTCAAGAGCTACGGCAAAATAAAAATATCCCTAAACCCGCATGCATATAAACAAGCCCGTTCTGCAAGAAACTCTAACAACAACAAAAAAAAGTTAGCTAGAAATGACAGCTTCACCTTATTTCTGGCCCTGTCCTGTCCTAAGCAGGACAGTTGAAGCTATTCAAATCCATGACTGCATTAAGATTTTCTAATCCGCTTTGAAATTTCAAATTCAAACAAACCCAGACTGCCGAAGTCTACCAAAATATTCCCAGGTCCTAACTGTTTTCCGAGGGAAAATATCATGGAGAGAAATAGCTGGGAATCAGGAGAGAGGTCTTATCGGCTCACACTACTTTTTTTTTTCGTGTGTTTGGGGGGATTAATGTGTGAGAGTTTGTTTTACTTTAGGCATGGCAAGTGACGTTCTGCGATTTGAAATACTTGAGTGTAGTGTGTCATGTCTAAGTGTAAGGCAAATTAAAGATTAGGCAACTCTTTTAATGTGTGTAACTAGTGACTTTGCACGGCGTAACTTTCTCTAAACCAGAAATAGAACAATCCGATGGAAAGTTACCCGTAAATTACAGCTCTGCAGCCTTGTCTAAGCTCTGCAAACGCCCTATTTGCAGACCATTACGGGAAATAATTATTGGGCCATTTCCTTACATTTAATAAGTGTGTATCTGTGGAAGGGTGACAATGGAGGGATTTGCAATCTGCTCCCTGGGAAATTGAACGGAACAGATCATGAGGGGCGGATCAGGAGGTTTCGATTTCAAACCCTGGATACTGGAGCAATGCCTTTCCCCTCCCCGCAAATACAGATTTAACGCATTAAATGCAGACGTACGTAAATATCCTGATCAAGTTAATACATCGCTTCTCGTCTTGTTCTCTTTCCTGCCCCTAAAATCTCCCTGATTTGTTGCTAGAGTTGTTAGCCAGAGCGCAAAAACACATCTCCCACAGCCGCCTGGTCATCTTTGAAAATATCATTCCTTTTAAATTCAAGCATCCTCACTAATGTCTCTCTGGAAGCAAATACTCATGGACAAGCGCAGTCACATGTTCCTGTAGATACACGCACAAACAATACAAAATCTGACATAGAGAGTGTCTAAAATTTGCAAAGATTTCGCCTCATAACATGCATAAAGACTCTTTCCTATATCACCTCCCCCCCCCCAAAAAATGTCTTTTCAATAATAATATTTGCTATGAAGGTTATTGGGTAATTATTGCAATTTTGTGGAACAGTCCTTGCTTGAGGTGAAGTCTGTCTCTGGATAACAAATGGCAGCCCCTGCAGTTCACTGCCAGGTTAAGTAAATGCAGAAAAGATAAATCTGCACACCCTAGGAATCACCAGCAGAGCTCGCTTTAGACCAAGTTCACAGTCAACTCGTTTGCCTAGACAAGGCTTCGCAAACAATTAAGAGTTGTTTCTTTATGTTTAAATCAAGAAGAAATGACTAAGACCCTCGCAGCAGAGAGCTGCAGTTTTTCCCCCAACGCTCGTCGTTACATTCCTTCCAACCTCACGCCCAGAACTTACCCAGCATTTCACCTGCAATTGTAACCATATAGCGCCTTTGAATAACAGGCTTTCCTCCAACGCTGCCGAAAGGCTGTGCGAACTGATCTAACAGCACTTTACAAAGCTGCGAGATTAAAGAAAATAGAAGAAATTTTTAAAAAGGCAATAATTAAAAATGCAAAAGTATCCGATTCCTCAACAGCAAGAAGACGGAAAAAAAAAAAAAAAGCCCTTAGAAAGCTGGGGGAAACGGCAGAACTATTGAAACAGTGCGAGTCTCTTACTCCTAAAAGAAGCTGCATAGCTTTTGTATATCTTTGTGGTTAAGGGCGTTACAACTGCAGGTCAAAAAGTTGAGGGTCAAAAGTTTACGTTTTGCACCACTCTTAGTCATTCGCCCAGACAGAGTTTGATGTCAATGTTATAGCCGAGATCTTGACTATCAGCACAAAAGATAAAATAGCTTTGAGTTACGTGTGTATCACAGTATGGACTCCAGGTGAACCCTACTGGCTGAATGACCTCAATTACCGAAGAAAGGATAGAAAATTCCTCTTTTCAAGAGTAATACATGTTGTATTTCATCTTGAATTATCGGCCACATTTGTGTGTCTGAGTATCACGGGTTCAGCCGCGGCAGGTAAACACGCGTGTTACCCCCACAGGAGACGACGACGCTGCCTCCTCCGAGAGTCAGGTAGCAAAATGTTTCACCCCTGTTTATTATATAATAATCTGCTTTAAGAGGTTTATTGTTAAATCTTCCCACTTTGCAAAATGGCAGGAAGATAAGATAGGGGCGAAGCTATTAATGCGTGTATCGATCCTAGCCGCCTCTTTGTTTTTCCTCTCATTTCTGCAGCGACCACTAAACTGTGCTTAAACAGGACATGTTGGAGATAATACGGGTTATATGTTTGGTCCGAAGGAGCTCGTTTAAACGGCGGAACGGTGGGGCGGTGTTGTGCTACCTGTGAAAAATGTCGTGGAGAAGCTGGTGCCCTGCGCTTCTCCGTGATTTGGAGGGTTCTCATAGCTTTCTGAAATTACCCAAGACATCAGTCCCCAGTGAAATGGGGAGCAAGGATGACTGTCTTCTCTTCCTCCACCTTTCTGCCTCTC
>NW_010394672.1:0-7567 GCF_000710305.1 Buceros rhinoceros silvestris
GGAGAAGGCCTGACTCCTGCTTGATTCACCTTCTTAATCTTTGTGCCCCTTCAGATACGACAAGCAGTATAAACTGCCTTTATATTGTTTCTTCAACCGTTCTGAGATGAATCTTCTTCATGCAATCACTCTGTTCTTAGGTTTCTATAATGCATCCACTGCTTACAACTTCATGTATGGCCTGGCATGTAATTTTAAAATAAAGTAGAGAATGAAATGTTTATGAAATAATAGAAAATTATGAGTAATAGGAGAATTCTATTTAAATGTCATTGGGGTATAAAAGGAGCACAAAAATCAAGAGCTGGAAATACAGAATTGATAGAATTTATCTACAGGTATTAGTACAGCTAATTAGGTATTGCCTATGGTGCGATCTATTTGTACTAATAAGACTGATGCCTAGAAAAGTGGTTCTTGTAAAGGTAGTATTATGATGTGCATTTAAGTGTGTAACTGAAACTCAAAAGGATCATAAATTTGAAGTTAGCATAGGTGTAATGTTAGTGAATTACAGTTTCATAATGGAGAACATTGTTGTGAAATTTATTGCATTTGGGAAAAAATATGGAACACCACAGACATTGCATACAGGTTTCTCAGAATTATGGAGAAAGAAGAAAAAACTCTTTGACAGCTATAGCTCACAGAAATTACTTGATTTTAAACATATTTGGAGGGAATGAGAATACCAATCACTTTGCTAATAAAAATAGAGAAACTAAAAGAGAGTGAATCTTAAATATTTCCTTATGTCTTTATAAGAATAGGAAGAAAAGGAATACAAGAATAGAAGCAATTTTGAGTAATTATCTTCTCAATTCAAATTAGTATTAAGCAAATGGATTCTTCAGACATAGATGGTAACACAGTTCAGGAATCACTTAGTGGAAGAAATTAGGAAATCTATGTCCACTTGTTTAATCAGCATTATACTTCTAACTTGTTCTTCCTCAGCAATAATCTGTGAGAAAAACATGGGTAGATGAAGGTCTGTCATTTTCCTCTAGTGAAAGAAAAAGGAAAGAATTGTTCAACTACTACCTGCAGGACTATATGCTGGGACTTGATGTGCATTGTGATGCCCTGCCATCTTTCAGAGCCGCTCATTTAAAGTATACTTGAATTAAGGATAAACTATTTCTATTTCTATTTATGAAGGAAGAATGCAAGGAAGACAAAATGGCCATACTTACAGTTTTTCAAAGGATTTGTCAATTAAACTTCTTTTTTTTTCCAGAATGCAAAATTGGAAAAAAAGAATGAATCAAAATTTTAGAGTAATACATAGAAAAAAATCAAGGTTGTGGAAGGAAAATAAGGATAATAAAAAGTAATCTATGTTGGTTCTTGTATGCAAAAGTAGATGAGGAAATAAAAAGAGTTTAAAAATTTTTTGAGGAAGAAAAAATCCTGGAAAGAAAATACATAACGTAGAAAAAGATGGAGAATATTTTAGTCATGGTTAAAAATTAGTGATTCAGTTATTCTTTGGAAGGTATTTGTTAAGCAAGCGACATAAAAAATAAAGCTTATATAGCTAGCAAAAGATGACATTTTCAAATATACATTGATAAGGACCAGGCAGAAGAATACTTGGGAAAGTGGAACATTTACAAATTGTTCAAGCCAACTGGTAGTAAGGCAATTAGGAAATTCATTTATTCTGCCACAGCCAATTATTTTTGACAAGATGTGGAAATCTGAGTAATAAGCAAAACAGGGTAGAGAAAGCAACACAAGTTTAAAAGGAAAAAAAGAATAGTGATTTTGAAAATTGCTTTCTGAAGACTGTCTCTACATCCTAGAATGGAACTGGAAAAATATGGAAAGAAAAAAAGCTCACTGGGAATTAGGGTACTCAGATGTCCCATAAAGCAGGTCCTCTCTTACTCCTCAAGTCAATGCCATTCAAGTTATGTAAGGAGGAAGACACAAATGAAAAAAAAAAACAGAACAAAACCCCTTTCCTGCACTGTCTCATTACCTGCCACTTAGAAAAGCTGCCTCTGGGAGAAGACCAAAATAATTTCCTTCACTCACAAGGAAAAGTGAATCAGAAATATTTTTACTTTATGAATAGTTTATTCTTGATGAACTACAGAAGCAGTACTTTTGTTGCTGGAAACAGAAGAGAGGTGCACCCTGATGCTCAGGAACCTGAAGATCTAGTGGAGCAAGAAGATTTTGAAGATGACATCTTGGTAGATGAAGATGATAAGATTTTACTACAAGTAAAATGAATGGCTGAAAGAAAAGCACCAGGAGTCTGAATTCAAGTTAAACCTCTAACCCAACATCTCATGAAATGCTGTTATCCAAATTAATTCACAGCCTGCAATGGGACTGCAGAACCATAAAGCAAGAAAAAACATAAACTGCCATAGACTGAAAAGGAAGTAGCTTAGTGAAGAAGAACAGGGACCGTTTTTAAGTTCTACTTCATTTAACATCCTTTAGATTGATTTTGAAGTGGGGTAATAGGCCTATTCATGCAATTCACTGATGGTGCTGAATTTGAATGTGTTGCAAACACTACAAAATACCCAAACAAAACCAACAACAAAAAAACCCAACAGAATAATTTTAAACTAGAGGGCTTAAAATATGGACAGAGAAGTGGTAAATGCAATTCAATATGGAAAAAAAATGTCTGGGGGAAATATAATTCAAACCTCAAATTTTTGTGGAGACAGTGAAACCTGGGAAGCAATAACACTGCAAAAGGCGTTGCAAAAGATAGCGGAAAGAAAAATAGCCATGAATTTAAAGTAGTAAGGTTCGATGCAATAATAGGCAGAATCTGCCAAAGTGTTACGTCACGAACCAAAAAAGTTAATAACCTTCCTGTTTACAGCACTGGTACAACTTCCTCTCAGATGCTGTTCACAACTTGTTACTGGTGACCGATTATATAGGCAGTTTAGAAAAAATCAGCAAAAGGTGCCATGGGCATATATAGAGTTCTGCAGATGCCAGCTAGCTAGGTACATATATCTATATACAAAAACAATATATATATAATCTAAATATACAATATATAAATACATAATTATGTAAACATTGTATATAAATTCTATTAAAATATATTTAATACATCATGTCAAATATAAATGTCACCTTACGGTGTCACAGGGGCACTCGTATTACCTTTCTCTTATGCCCATTTTTTGCAGGAATGACATGTGGAACCATGCAGCCTTTGCCATCCAGCACAACAGAAGTGGATGATGAGCATGATTTCTGGAATATCTTGAACCTCAAGCATTCCCAATTTCTACTGTACCAATCAGGCTCTAGGACCATTCATAGGAGGGAAAGTGAGAACCTGCTGCCAAGCATACCTTGGTGCAAGAGGATATGATGCATAGGTGAGAAAGTGTGTTCTTCATAAACAAACCAGCAGCTATTCTATGAAATCTTGAAAAACATTAATAAGTGCTGAATAGATAATTTATTTTAAGATTCAAAACACTCAGAGTAATTTAAAAACTGTATAAAATAGGAAGGAACTAATTTTAAAATAATTTGAAACACATGTATGTGTGTGTAATAAATAATTGGTTTGTGTGAAATATGGAAAATATGTGCAATTGTAAGGAAATAACACTCATAACTCATGAGATTTCAGCTGGCCAAAACAGTGTTACAAGACCAGCAAAACCACTCACAAGGGGAAAGTGCAAAATTCCAGTAACAGTTAAATGAACTATTTTATTCATTTATAATTCAAAAAACCCCTCTACTAAATATGACAAACTACATCCAGGTAGCAGAACAATGCAGTGTACTATGGAAAAAGAAAATTATCCACCCTGTAGGTTAATTTTTCTAAGCCTTTTCCCCCTCCGAAAGAAAGAAAGAGAGAAAGGAGAGAAGAGAAACAGTTTAAACAGAAAATGAAATATTCCTCTTAGCAGATGTGGTATGATTTGTAAACAAGTTCCCCAACGTCACAAAAGCTATAGATTTGTTTATATAATTACCAGTTAGAAGATTTTGTAAGTCTCTCAATAGTGAGTGACCCATATTTTGCAAATGTGATATTACTGCTGACATATCAAAATAACCCTTTTTCATTCAGTATGTATCTGAATTATGTAAATGACTGTCAATGTCGTTTTTCCATTTCTATAAAAAAACACACGTGGGCAGTCTTTAGACTGTTGTCAGGATGTAGTCATTCTGTAACCACCGTTACGAAGGTCTTTCACCTGTGTTGGTAGGCAAAGCTTACATTTCCAAATGCAAGCCACAATTTGAAGCTCCCAGTCCCTGCCCTGCAGAGCTGCCTGTGCCCTCCAGAAAAAGAAGATTCTCAGAGAAGCTGATTTTATATATTTGAATGTATTTGTGTGTGTATATATTTTTTATTTGCTACTTAAGTGCTGGTTTAATATCAGAGACTGAGTGCTCTGGAAACAGGGTTTACCCTCAGTGTTGGTAGACAGCTCCATTTTAACTCTCCGCATTGAAATGAATGACTGAGAAAACTCCAACAGAAAGCATCTTTTCACATCCCAGATTTTTGCTAGTTACTGTCTTGGCCAAAAATATATCAATTCAACATCTGCTTCTTTCCAAAACAATCTCAGCAAACTAGAGATGCAAGCAGTATTTCCCATTACTGATCACATTTCCAGAAGTACTGCTCTATAGAAAAATGATATGACACAAAAAATAATTAAAACCTCAATAAGTAGAAGAGTGGCTGAGCAAATTGCTGTCCTACTAGATGAATGATCGGGTCAATGTTCTCAAGAAAATCCTTTTGTGTTTTATTTCATGCTGATCTCACATTACTGTAATTCCACTAAAGACAAGTGTTACAGATAAATTCAGGCAAATGCATGAAAATCCCCTTTTTGATAACATCAAGAACATTTTAGAGTAGGTTTTTTTTTTTGTTTTTAATCTGGGAAGAAGGATAAACCTGTGTTTTGTATTTTTATATTACAGGTTATCTGCACTAGAACAATCTTTTATTTTGGACAGAAAATTCACATTTGAGTATAGTGGTTTTTGCCTGAGATAAGCACTCATATGTCTTAAAAAGAACTGGAAGAAAGAATTGCTTCCTCTAATTAGGTAGCTTGATCAATCTATGCATTAAAGACACATTTCCTAATGTATTATGAATTCCGATGGGTGAGAGAAAAGCAGGCTTAAACAGCTTTTAAAAATAGCCCAGAATCCTCAGTAATTTCCCTCTACTCACTTCCTCTGCATGTCAGTGTTAACATAATCCAAAATTCTTCTTCAGCTTTCTACTACTAGAAGAAAACAGTAGAAGAACTAGTTTAATATAAAAATATTTTCTAGCTCCAGTTGCTTACAAAATGCCAGGGAAAAAGCATCTTTAGCAATGTTTTTATTTGTGTGGTTTTCTGCAGCCAACACTTTTACTCAGGTTTTGTGCAAAACTTCATTCCAACAGTGAAGATGTAAAGAAAGGATTATTACTCAGTCTCAGGGAAGACTGAAATTATTAAAGCAGAGCAGCCACTAACGTCCAGGTCCCTGGATCTTCAGGAGTATGATATGATGATTGATAATCTGACCTACACTTCTTGGATCACTTGGCAGGTAGAAATATAGCATCTGCTCTATTGTTAATGCAATAAATTAAATGCCTTTCAAACATTATTTCAGTAAATTAAGCCCATAGATCTGTAGTAGTTTGTATAAACTATGTAAATAAATGCTGTGACTTCCATGTGGCTGCTTGGGCATAAATTCAGTCTACTTCTTTTAAAAGGCAGAAGTTATGTATGGATATTTAAGATGGCTTGTGCAATCATATTAATCTTTCTACTTCATATTTCACATTTTTATGAGAACTTTATTACTAAATAATATATCTCCATGTTCCCTTTTGTAGCGGGGCTGTCCATTACTTGCCTAAACTACTTGCTGTCATTAGTTATAGCAGTTTTATGCTTCATATACTACACAGCCTCTGATGGCTGTCTCCCTAATAAATTCTTCATCACCTTCAACATGACCATCTGCATTGCAGCTTCATTAATATCCTTTCATTCCAATTTCCAGGTGGGCAATGTCTTGCTTAGTTAAAGCTTTTTGTAAATTATTAATTATTGCAACCAAGAAACCTCCTCCCTGGGCTCTCGCTGGTATCATGAAATAGTGATTTCATGGATATTACAGAAGTGTCGCTCATTGCTGCCTTTATCTGTTAGGTTAATGAGGATCATTCTGGTTGAACACAATGGATCAAAATCTGGCCTTTAGTGCACACAGATATTTCCCATTGATTTCACTGAGCTCATTGCATCTGGAGCTCCAGGCTCAGCAGCCTATTAGAGCAGCGTGGGGAGTGCAAAGCACAGATAGAAAAGTTTACCCTGGTAAAGCAGGTGAAGCAGAAACTGAAGAAGTCTGAGACTTGAAAGAATCTCGACAAGTACAATCAGAAAGTGAAAAAATCTTAGGCCACTGGGCAAGAGATCCTGGGTGATCTCAATTTCCTGAATGTACAGAAGGTTAATATAGCTCTTCAGCAGCTTTATTTGGTTCCTTAGGGAGACTTTCTGTTGTTTATAATACTGAATCGATTCAAATATGAGCACCAAAATCTCCAACACATATATTTTATAGCAAACATTGAATGCTTACCATCACATCTTGTAGCTTAAAGCTTTTGAAACATTCCTGTTACCATATTCTGCAAGAAAACTGCTCTACTGACTGTGTTGAGTCAGAAGAACTTCTTTTCAGCTGTCACTTTGGAGTCAGTTTGGTGGGCTCCACCAACCAGGGAAAGGGGCAGGCTGTGAAATTAAGCTGAATGTCACCTAGTCAGTACATACTGAACCAAATGGGTTATATAGTTCTTCACCATATGGTTAGGATGAACCATGCAATTACAAATGAGCTAGTCACAATTTCTCCTACATCCTTACATTGCATCACCCTTTCTCATTCATTTAATTTATGTCTGTGTGTGCTCTTATGTACCTATATGTGTGCATTGATTCTGCGTACACAATTAAATTTACTTTTCTTATATAAATATATTAAATATATCAAGCTGTATTTTACAGATGCTTTGTAAGGTAAAAAATTCTAGATTAAGAAATGAAGATTTAAAGCTGTCCATAATGCCATTCTCCATCCTTGTGCATGTGCTTTATAATACCATTCTTTAAATAAATATTTATATATAGTGATTTTTCTTTCTAGGTGTCCTCCTAATTATTCAGACTGCGAACCAGTGCCTTACTGAACATACTTTATTCAAACCTCACCCCCTTAGCAGTATTTTTCCTCATATAATTTTTTCATATTTTGTGACTGTGGTAGTATTTGCAAGATTCATAAAAATTAATTTATCTTTGCAACTTTCAGTCCAATATCAAATAGGAGATAAACTCTGTGGAGTGGCATAATACGCGCTTTATCTCTAGAAAGTGTGAAAGTCCAAGGATGCCTTGTGGGATTGAAATCTGTAGAAATTTTGGCTGATGAAAAGGAGAAATGAAGGCAGGGAAACAGAGATTTTTCAGAGACTTGGCTTTTTCAGCCGTGACAACAGGAAATCTATACT
>NW_010394672.1:7669-8292 GCF_000710305.1 Buceros rhinoceros silvestris
TTTTCAGAGACTTGGCTTGTCCAGCTGTGACAACAGGAACTATATCCTTGTCAAAATGGTCAATCATTTTAAAGTTTACATCTCTGCTTCAGAGTCTTTGAAAGAAAGAATAAGTCACCACATTATTTTTTTATATCAGTGAAACAAATTATACTTTTATCTTATGTATGGAAAAGGTTGGTCTGGTGTGGCTGGATATTTTTAATCCTATCATTAATTTTCATACCCATAGGGGAAATTGTTAAAGTCTGACAAAGTTAAAAGAAACACTGAGGTTTTTATGCAATGCCAGGGAGTCGTCTCCGGAAATAGGTGGTGCAATGAACCCTACATATATTATATCTACATGCCTTCTTGTGCAGATTTGGAGGCTTTGCAACACAATTCTACTCCAAACCCATTAAAAAAAAAATTAGATACTCATTAATAAACCTCCTCTGTTCAATGGCTTGCACTATCCCTAATTACAGTGCATTTGAACTTTATTTTTTTCCTTTGACTTCTCTTTTTGTCCTTTTCCTTCTGCAGTCACTGATTTTGTCTCTCCAACCTGAGAAACACTCAGGCATTCATTTATAGTCAAATTTCAGCACTCAGGCAGATGTCCAAAGCAGACACTCTTT
>NW_010394672.1:8481-11413 GCF_000710305.1 Buceros rhinoceros silvestris
ATGCTGGCTGATACGTGAGACCAGAGAGCAAAGCAGAGGTTATTCACAAAGCCCCAAAACTGTCTTCTGAAACAAAGAACATAAGAAACAAAGAAATGTAGCTTGTTCAGCCAATAAGAAACCCTTCTCTTGCATTGGAAATGAAAAGGAAAAACTTGGTTTGAAGAGATGATACACCTGAGGTGATAAGAAGAGCAGTTTTTTTGAGTTAAATCTGAACAATTCCAGCTGTAAACCAGAAGTACTTTGTCCTTGAAACAGGTCATGAAAACATCACAGTAGGACAGAGGGACCTTTGGAACCAGACATGCACTTGCCAGGGAATTGACCAGCTCTGACCAGCTCTACTGTCAAACTCTCATATTATTCCTGAAGTAACAAGTATAGTTTTATTTGATGATTAATTAAAGACCTCTTCAACTAGGTGGCTGGATCTTGCCAACTTAGAGAGCAGCAGATTCACGTAAGTTTCACTATACTGAATGTATTCATTTTCTTTGCTTAATTTATGTAATGAAGTAACCTAATTCTTTACACAGTCCAAACCAAATCTGTCTTTCCTGAGTGTTCTTTGTTTTTTCCCTCTGGTTTTTATTCTTTTTTCTATAATGCTAATCCATGGTTTAGACAGCCTGTGGGGCCCACCTACTGTGGAAACCTTTTCCCCGATGTAATTGTTAACGGAGGCTCCAGCAGTTTGAGAGAAATGAAAACAAAACCTTATTATACAATAAAGGATCGTTAAAAATTCAGCAGCTAACAGTTTTTGGCTGACAAAATTGTTGAACACACCAAGAAGCAGAAAGCAAAATTGGCTATTTTCTGATCACAGGCCTAATTAGAAATGAACAGCTTAACTGTACCATTATGTGCCAGTGACTGTGACCTGCATGTTATTTTCATTTATGAATCTCTTTATATAAAGAATTTCCTGTGAGATTTTGTTAGTCTCTAAATGCCTCTGTATGGTATTGACTACAACTGAGGGCTATGTTTTGTTAAAAGAAAATGTCTGGCCTTAATGGCATGGAGGTTGAATGCACATACATACATTTTATTGAGTCAGGTTCTAAGACGGGATATCCCAAAACACCAGTCCTGTGCATTTGAGGTTGTGTGTTTTTTTTTTTTCACAAATTCATTTTTGCAGCTTATAGCAGCCAGCTGAAAGTCAGACAATAAAGGTTTGTGAGAATTGCAGGACTATAGGACTTCCCGCAGTCTACCTCAGGAACTGAAATGCTGCCCCGGCAGACTTAGTTGCCCCTCTGAGGCCATAATCAGCTTAAACCATGGCAAAATTGAGTTTTGTGGGCTAGATTCCCTCTTATGTTAACTTCTCAGAAATCAACAGATTTTTTTAAGAATAAATTTGAACCAGCCTGTTTAGTGATTCTGCTCCAAAAGTCTACAATTACTGGAGTTTCATGATCAGTTGCCCCATTCTATTCCCTGTGTGAGCCAGAGACAAAGGTCTTGCTGAATAAAGCTTCATTAGATCACAGAGATAGCATAAATAATTTAGCAGAGTTTATCATAATTGAAGATTTCTTCTCACAAGGGGATTAAGCTGACCTGGGGGCAGAATTAATTCCCACCTTTGGAGACAATCAACTGCCAGATCAACTTTAAGGTCTTCAGAAAGAAGTGGAACTTCAGAACTTCTTATTCTGGAAGTACATCCTGCTGGATTATCCCCTATTCCATCCAGGCATCCCAACTTCACTCAGCATTGAACTGGGCCAGGAAGGAGGACTTGTACATGTGGGAACTCTGGGTGCTAAGAAAACTGCCTTTTTCATGCAGTTTGGTCTGGTGTCTGTTTCTGAATAAAAAATTGATAGGCCCTCAGGTACACTCAAATTATTGTTAATGCCTTATTTCACAATAAGATAATTACTATTCCATAATTATTGAAATTATGGAATTAAAGAAACTCTAGCAAAAATTATAGAAGTTGTAAAAAAAAAAGAGAAGCATTCTTTCACCAACTTTCAAAACGGAGCATTGATGAGTTTCTTGCTTTCTTCACTCAGGTGGAATCTATGATTAACTCCCTTAAAGTCCACACACCTGTTACAGATTTCTGTCACAAAAATAAATTGCAGAATTTGATGATTCTGACCTACTCATGCAACCTTTTTGTGTAATAGCGTGGTACGACACATACCCAACTAAAGAATGCCACCTCTTACTGGGTGAGAGGATGCCACCTCTACTTTGGTAGGGCCACCAAATCATAACACAAGTGGCAAAATCAGCTATTTGTCCATTTACCAGATATAGTACATAGTGACGCCCAGTTTTATATTTCCTGTGATGCATAAATATTCCAAACACTGAGGTAGCCCCACTGTTTTCCATCAGACGACTCATATGAGCAATGACAGCTATGTAAGTAACTTTTTCCAAACCCGTGTACAGTTGTAATAGTCGGTCATTACATTCAAGACAGTATTCCTTTGGACAGATGTCACACATGTAGCAGTTGGTGCTTACTTTTTTTTGCCATAGTGCATGATTTGAATTTACTGTGGAACAATTCTCTGTTATCTAGCAGCAAAAAAAAAGTAATGAAATAGGTCGGGTACCATTGTTCATGCATACTCAGGGTGACACGAAACTACAGAACTTTGTTATCCCCTGTTTTATTAAGAGCCAGCTACTTCGTGTCTTTTATGACAAATTAAATTACAGTATACTCTGACTTTGGTCAAGCTCTAGCAGAGATGTGATAAAAAAGTTATTTGTTTCCTTTAAACAACTAAACAGGAGTTTTTCTTTTGACCCTATTCTAAAGAACTATTTTGCTAGAAAATGTGGAGTAAAGAAGGGATAGAAATCTACTGGTTACAGAGCTTGTATCACCAGCACAGGTGGTTTAGATGTCACCCTTATGATCTTCTGATGTTACTTCAGAAAGATTGTACTG
>NW_010394672.1:11574-18933 GCF_000710305.1 Buceros rhinoceros silvestris
CCATAAGGCGTCTTATGAGATGTTAAGCTCATTAGGAAACCAGAAGAAAATCCAGCTGAACTTTTAAGTCTTTTTTCTTTCTTTCTTTTTTTTTTTTTTTCTAACTTTCGGTCATTAAGACTGTGAAAAGGGGCTTAGCTTTGTGAACAGCTCCAGGGAAAGACGGGGAGGGGAAAAATGTTGAGAACTTATGACTACAGTTGTTAATATACACTGGTGATACTATTCAAGCTGCGATAGTTAAAGGCCTGTCAGCACTTCTATTTGATACCCAGTCTTTTTAATGTTTATTTTTCCAAAGTGTTAGTTGAATTTTAGCATACAAGAATGCATCCTGGGACAAAATTCCCTTTGTGACATTTCAAATAGATGGTGTTCATTGTACACGTTAAAAATAATTCAAAGTGTCCCAGCCTGAGACATATTTTTGCATTTGTATCCAGCTAACAGCCATTTATTTGTGTGTGTATTCACACATAGAGATCTATGAGAGTGTGTCTGTGTGCGCATATGTGAGTATATATCGTTGCACAACCTGCAAAAGGACTAGCCCTGTGCTCAAATGTTAGTATAGGCCTGATCTCCCCAGAGGTTAACAGCACCTTGTGGGATGAAGTCTCTACTCTTGCTCAATCAACAGGGTGGAGATCCAGCTGTTCACTTGCCAGTCAAGCAAGCATCCCATGTTTTGCACTGAAGTTCCAGTTTTAAGATTAAGTTTTGCCTTTTGTGACATAAAATGCACTATGCAGATAGAGAGAGCCAGAGTATTTTCCATAAACACCACATTGATAAGATAGAGGAGAATTCCTTCAAGGAGAAGGAAAGGAATGGACCAATCCCTAAGTTCTCAGGTGCAGACAGTGAATAGGGAGAATAATACTTAGAACTGGTGTTGTTCTTCACCTTTGGAGAAAAATTTAATTTACCATTTTTTCATTTACTAAAAATTATGCTTAGATATGTAGAAAGCTATTTTTCCCGTTTTATAAAAGAAGACACAGAGACAAGGTAAACAACACATTGAGTTAAACAAAGAGCTAGAATCTTGTCACTCATCATCTTATATTCTTCCATACCTACTAGGTGATTTCTATTACTGACCTTGAAAAGCTAAACTATGTTGGTAACGATGCAGATTGGTGAAATACTGGAGAGTGTTCCAAATGCATTTTGAGAGTGATGCGCCTTGCATGGTTGACTTTTACTGTGATGGAGAAGAGGTTTCACTAGCTTGTCAGGGGCAAGAACCTTTGCAAAGGTCTCACGCTCCATCTACTATTTTGAATTCTTGAATAATTACAGAAAATGCAATGAAGTATATCAGGCTTGTTATAGAAATCATGATTTTCTGCTTGTTCAGGGTAGCTGATCATTGTCAGGGAGAAGTGCTGTTCAGAGCTCTCTGGGTCTTTGCCATGTCATTTACTTTCTTTACAGATAGGTAGTTTTTCCTTTTGCCTTTTGCACCAAAAGCAAGTGAAGTCCGTCTTGTGAGAGTCTAATGGAGTATAATTTTAGAACTTGCCTTATCACTCATTACTGTCATTATCAGCTTCAAGAGAGTACAGATATCCGAGACCACGTGGCTCCAAACAAGATCCACTGGGAATGGAAGCTAGACTAAGGCCAATCTGTTTCCTCAGGCAACAGGTGATTAAGAGGTTCTCTAGAAAGGGAGAGATCATACACAGTAGTAATGGATGCAGATATTTGCTGGAAAATAGTGTCTTTAAACCAGGAAAGGAACAGAATCGCTGTCCACAACCCTCGTGAGTGGTGAGGCATGCAAGAAGAACCACACCAGAAACCTACTGCCAAGGGATTTCCAGATGTGGGACCAAATGGATAGTGGCCCAACAGTGAGGTGAGAAAGACTGTTTCCACCCATCATGATGGAACTGTGGAGATAGGATTTGTACAAAGTAACTCTCTGGGACTTTCATTTCCTGTCAAAGACTTGGGTTTTAATGTATATGTGAATAAGTCTGGAAAGATAATGTAGTGTGTGTTACTTCCACCAGAATGGAAGTGACAAGAACTGAAATCTAGCTGCTTGCCTCATCATGGGAGGTTAATTTTTATTTTGTTTGAGCCCACTTGCTCATTTTGAACTTTTAAAATATATCCTGTTATTCATTTAGCCATTTGTCCTTTTAAATGAATGTCTTGTCAAAATGCATCTCTTGTATTTTCTTGATTTTTTTACAGGGAAATTACACAAATCCATGCTCCTCTAGTTTGGATATCATGTATTTTTGTCATAATGCCATAATACGTAAGGCCAAAAAGGGCCATAGATCTTTGCTTCTGGTCTTATATAAACCCTGCAGTTTGCTCAGTTTCACCCACTTACTCCCATCTGCAGTTTAAATTTAGAGTTGGCCAAACTTATATTTCAGAAAGCCATTGAATCTTGATCTGAGGAACTGGTTAAGTTATCAATGTATTTATTTTCAAGTTTGGTCCAACTGTTAATAACTCACATAATTAAATGCTGGCCCCTGATGATGCTAATTTTTTGATTCAGCTTTGCTGATACCCCCTTGCAGTGCTAGGAATTTGAACTTTTCTGTTCAACATTTGTGGCACTGATCTCCAGATTTGCTATAAAAAATACTATGTCATGTTTGTATGCTGAGGGTACAGAATATTTTAGAGAGGCCGTGAAACAATGGAAAAAAGAAAAGACTCTTTTAAGTCTCTTGTAACACAAGATGTTGCAACATAAGTAATGTGATTATAGAAAGGGCAGTGACTGCGTGTATGACCCTGTGGAGAATTCTGTCAAATGGAGAAAGTCTTATTTGCTGTGGTAATACTATATAGCTTTTCTGCTTTTCTTGACCACCTGATGGTGAATCTTAGGATGAGGGGTAAAAAAATTGAAGGCAGTGTGCTGTATCAATGCAAAAGTGAGACTGCAAGAATAAAGCCAAGGTATATGACTAAAACTAGGGTTCAACTGTTGAGATATTTAAGACATTCCTAACCACAAGCATGCACTCATACACATCTATTAGCAAAGGTTTTAGATACACATGTTATTAGGGTTATATCCATGATATAGCATGTAACAGTATTTCAGGCCTTCAGGTGAGATGAAGGGGTGTAGGCCATTCACCTGAGTAACAGAATTTGACTTAAAATCAGTATTAACCTTAAAAGAAAATATTTAGGCAAGAGGTGTTTCTAAAGTTATTAGTCGTTAAAATATGTCAGAGTTCATCTGATATAATAGTGTCATGGTATAAAGGCAAATTAATTTTAACTCTGGGCTAAGGGCTACAGGTAAGAAATAGTTGTCTAACAGTGCTTTCCTTTCCTGTACAGTGATGGCCACTTTGCAACCTATTGGTCTTGTTGCTGGTGATCTTATTCTTCCCTTATATCCTCTTTCCTCCATTCCTCCTGTGTAAAAGGAAAAATAAGGGAGGGAGATCTTTTACTCTCTGGAGATTTTGCAGTACGTCTCATGGGCAGAGAACATGTGAAAACCTTTGAGCACCAATGTTTTACATATAGCCCTGGTGGCAATAATTGGGTCCTTTATTCTAACAGTTGCTGTTGCAGTGGAGGAAAGAATTGTCTGGCACTCCTATAGCAGCTTGAAAACTTGCTTCTTGATCTGCAAGTGACCCATGGTGTGAGGTAATGGGAAGAGAGCCAAAGTTTAAACAGTTTTTATTTGGATTCAGTTGAATGCCAGGTGAAGATTCAGGCTTTTTTTTTTTCTGTCCCAAATATTTCTCTTAGCCCAAGATGAGAAGCAAAGTCTCATACTCCATTGTTCCTTTTTCTTTCCCACAGCAGCATATTTTAAAGATGGAAATTCAGCTATCTGTATTTCCTTACTTTTGTCAGTTTGGGTCATAGCCTTAATGTTACTTAAACAGTTTCTTTAAAGTAATGGAGCCCTTAATATAGACTTAATAAAGCAATGTAAGGTGGTATGGATTTCCTTCTGTCTAAAGTTCAGAGGCCTTTATCTGAATAATACATTAGATACTTTTATTCACTAGTGAGGCTTCGTAACAGGAAAAACTTTGAAGGGAATGTCTATCCTATCATTAAATTCATAATAGACAGGTTCTTTACTTTTTATCCCTTTTGTACCACATCTTTTACCTCTGACAGGGTTCTTTAGGAATTAAACAGGGACCATAGGATACTTTTACTAGCATATAACAATGTGGTCTCCTAACTTGTTGCAAGCATAAATAACTGTGGTGAGAAAAACCTTATCAAAAGGTTCTTTGATACTTGCATGTTACTTGTATTGTTATTACATACAGTGCTGTAATGTAAAGTATAATAATATTTTAATTTTTTTTTAGTGTACAAGGGATACATAAACACAGGTTCATTTTAAGGTTTAATTCAAAATTTCTTCTGTGAAATGTATGCTAATATTACTATAACAAATTTGTTTTAGTGATACCTACATAACTAATTTTTTCCCCGAGTTGAATATCTGTGTGCCTTCATTTAAAAACACAATACAATAACGTTTCCAACAGATGTAATTATAAAGAAAACAAATGCAACTGTTTCATCCAGAATGCCATACTCTGTAACTTGTTTTCTTTTGTATGCATGTGTAAGCTCAGGCTTAAAGATCTTGCAAAGATCCACAAAACTGCCTATTAATAGTTAATGGCTCCTGTTACCCACTTTATCTTGTTGGAGAAAAGTGAGAATGCCTTGACTTTCTTTTTATTTGTTAGCCATTTAGGACCAAAGTTGTAAATAACGTTTTTATAAACCATTTCAGACCAAATTCTCAACTTCGATTTCAGTAATCTGTTTTGAGTTTGCCATAAAATCTGAACTAAAAGGCCCAGTGAAAATGAATATCTGGTTCTTTTGATTGTATCTTAGCACTCTGATGTGCACCAAAGTGAAAAAGATCTGAATATTAAAGAAACAGTGTAAGAACTGGTCCAAATTCCTTGTCCAATCAGCCTCTGCAGGCAAAGAAGATATCGGGATATTTCCAGGTTCCAGCTGTGCTAGAAACAAGTTCTTGCGTGGCTTTCAGTGAGGAAAACAAATTTTGCATGAACTTCTCTCTTTGAAATGTCTGATTCATGCTTTTTGTCATTCAAGTGGTAAAATCTTTAGGGTTCATTATATCAGTACAAACCCAACATAGTTTGACAGAAATTTATGGAAATACACCATCTTTCAAGAGAATAGACAATTTTGACAACACTTCACGTAGTTTATAGACATATATTCTCATTCAAATTGAATCTGAACTATGATAGGAAGTGTTTTGAGCTAAGTTCAAAATACTTACTGCAAATCCAAATTGGAATGAATCATATTTTGCAAAAGCTAATGTTGCTATTTTTTGAAAAATAACAACTCTTATTCAGTTTTTAAAAAGAACCTAATTTGCCATAATTCATGATTAAAAAATAGCAAAATTCTTTCCATGATGAGCAGTAACTTCAGTTATGTGTAAAGTTAAGTTGGAAAAAACTGAGCACATTTATTCAAGTAAGGTGTATCAGCTGCCTTATTCCCTTTCATTTCAGTTATATCACGAAATGAATGACATTATCAATTGTAAAAGATCAGACTGTGTTGACCCCAGCGTGCATCATTTTGGTTTTGTTACTGTTTATAATTCTTCGGATCTTTGCATAATGGACTCAATATTTTTTATCAATTGCAGCTCCGTACTGAAATGCATAAGGTGGTAATCAACTTGTGAATGAAATTAATATGTCTTATTGCTTCTGGCTAAATGTTTTGCCTCTTTAGTTTGGTATTCCTCTAAATGCCATATACTTCTTGTAAAAATGTCCAATCAGAGCTATTCATGAGAACCCGCTATGAAAATACCCGATACATTCCCTTTTGCAGTTCATCACATAGTGATAATCTATATCTCCCAAAAGCTAAGAATAGTTGGTAAGCTTCTGTCTTTCCATGTGTAAAGAATAATTGCGTTCTGCTTTTAAAAATTATCTTTGCACTTTAAATAAAATTATTCTATTGGATATATCACGTTAATATAATTTAATCGCTTCATATTTCAGTTTTGATTCATTCCTTTCTTTTAGCTCAATAGAACTTTTAGGATTCAAGTGAAAGTGTTTCTAGAACTGATGTTGACAATACACTTAGGAACTAACTTTTTTTCAAGTAAATTCTTAGTGAAGGAGACTGGAGGTGAAATGGCTGTTATTGATTTGAAAGGTAATGAGCTTGATTATTTACTTTAGTCTTAGGTTTGAGCCAGCTAACTTAACAGTGTCACTAATTTTACAGTTGATTTATAAACATATATTAGGGATGGGAAGGTTCATAGACTTTAATGTATTGCATGAATGGACTTTGCAGATATCTAGAAAACATTATTAACCTTTAGTGTTTCAGCTGCGATCTTAAAGCTAACAGAAATATTGGACTGATTGCAAGAGAGCAGTTTTGAAATGAATGGATTAGCTGAGGCAGAAAGGGGACTGGGAATGTTGAAAGATATTCCCTTGTTGTAGATCTCCCTACTTTGTGAATCAGAGGAAGCTGAAATTATCTGAGATATGAAAATGAGATACAAGAAAAACAACATGCCTGCAGTGGAGTATATTGCTGAGTCGTTCGGTACTTCCTGATGAATGAGACTATTATTCTGGGAGTTCATGACAAAAAGCCTTTCCTTTGTTGACAAGGGGACTTTTTGTTGAAAACTCATATTCGTGTGTATATATATATATATAAAGTTGGCCAGCTGATGTTTAGCTTGTCAGTAGGGAATAACTTTTGATCATGGTGTGGATAAGATCCGGCTGACACCCAGTCGCCCTGTGAAAGAATAAAATTATTCAAACAGAAGACTGAGCTTTCTGGAAGAATCATCTAGACAAAGCCTTTTAAACATGCCACTGCAAGAGATCCTGCTTTCTACCCCCCAGTCTGAAGCACTGAACCTCTGAGTACCAGTGAACATAGCAATGCATTGATGACACGTCAGAGTGGTTAATTTTACAACATACAGGGGCAGGAGTTCTCAATACAGTTGAACAGATAACCAATAAAATGCACACAGAAATAGTGTGGAAACACTGAAATTCTGGAATCCAATTCTTTGTACATTACAGTAGTGAAGTGAAGATAATATTAAAACACAGGTGAACTGGGTTCCTTCATTCTCCTATCAAGGAACATGTTTGAGTTTTCTGGTGTGCTAAGTTTTCTGTCACTTGTGTAATCAGCTAAAGGATGTGCCAGTTCTCAGAACAGGAACACCACCAAGTCTGGACAAGATTCTGGGAGAGAAAAAGAAGGGGTTTTCCTGATCACAGGAATTTTTCCTTACTGGGTGTCCTGGGTTAGCCAAAACTTCCC
>NW_010394672.1:18952-19350 GCF_000710305.1 Buceros rhinoceros silvestris
TTCATTGTTATTCTCAAAATGGCCAGCATCTAAGGAAGGGAGATTGTCATGTGTTCTAGGTTAGCCAAAACTTCCCTTGTTTTGGGAAGCTTCGTTGTAAAGTTACCAATCAGGTATTCCCTGCCACGTACATATAAACGCGACATCAACTGGTTAAAAGTTCTGGTGGGCTTCTTTCCGTTTCCGGGTGCTGGCCCTTTAAGAAGCAGCCGGTCACCAGCCCCCGCTCTCTTCCGCACCGGACGGGCCAAGGGGAACATCTCCCACGGACCTGCCTACTTTTCGGCTCAGCTCTGCCTGCCTGCTCGCTCGCTGCCTACCCCTGCTGTGTTTCGCTGTAGCCGCGCCGCTGCCGTGAAGCAGGGAAAACACCCCCTCGCCGGAAACCTCTCTGCACT
>NW_010394672.1:19727-26997 GCF_000710305.1 Buceros rhinoceros silvestris
CCGCCGGGTTTGCCTTTGCTTCTGCCTCAATCCACGATAGACTAGTAACACCGTGCTGGTTTCGGGTCTCCCCACGTGGCGCCGCGGTGCTTTGTCCTTGCCGCGGTTCCCTTTCCCTGCGCCACGTGGCCGTCGCCATCTTTACCCCGCCACGGTGTTAACCCTCGCCTTTCCTTTTCCTAACAACCCCCCAATATGCTTCTGGTTTGCCTTTGTATCGTATATATATACATATCGGTTTGTAGTGTTATTGAAGTTTGTTTCAGTTTTTTCCAAAAAGTATATTCGAGGTCTCACTAATTCTTTTTCTCCCTTCCCCTGTCTCTGGTGGGATAGGGAAGGTACTATCGTCACCTGGACCTTGGCTTTTACCTCGGCCAAACCGGTGACACTAGGTGACAAGAGATTTGCTTCAAGTAATGACAGAGTCTCACAGATCTATTGGGAAATTTTAGACAGTTTAAATATAGCAGGAGTTAATGACTGTTTCCTCTATGTTTTCCTGCTTCTAATGCATTGTAAATATTAACTTTCACTCAGCAGTGGAAGTTTCTGCACTACAAAGTCTCTTGTGACTGAAACTTTGCAAATTCAGTCTCAAACTAAACAACCAAGCACAGTTAACTATTTTACAGTTATACGAGGTGTGTGGGCTCATTTAAACTTTCTACTCATTTAAATAGACAAAGACAGAAACTTGGCCTAACATTTCGTCCTTGAAGGAAAACCAAATACAAATACGGGAAAAAAAAAAAAGCTTGTTCCAACCTGTGAGCTACCTGCATTTTTGCCTGTTGGTGTTAGTTTATTTATTTTTTTTTTAGGGTGTTTTAAAGCTTGTATTGAAAATCTTTTACACCAGAAAAAGAATGCTTTTTACATTTTTTCTAGTTATGTAGGCATTTATTAGAAAGTGTCTTAACTGGATAAGCAGTAGTTGACAATTTGCTGACTGTTAAGTTGAAACTGAGTTAATTACATACTCCTTATTACCAGGGCAAATAAAGAGAACTCAGTAAAACCTTGTTATTTAAAGAACAAATATTTCCTTTTGTTTTTACTGTCCTGTAGACTACAGAGCTTTGCTTTATGTGGCTCTCTGTTTCTCAAGGACATCTAAGATAGAGAAAGCACTGCAAAAAGCTCAGTGTCACTTTAGGACAGATCATTTCTCTTTGCTGCAACTTTAGCAGCACTTTTTCCTGCCTTATTTGCTTCTTAGAGAGTGAAAGAAAAGATCTTGCTCCATCCTTCAGAGTTATTTAGTGACCATAGGAAGTTAAAAATTTATTGGAAATGCAAGATTACCTGTTAAATCTATACTTAGGTCGGGGATGAAGCCCTAGTTTTTTAGAATTTCTTTGCTATTAAATACATCATTATTTAATGGTAATGTATATGGCTTTTAGGCCATACTCACACATTGTTTTTACTTCCAGTTTTGCTCTGTGACCTGGGGCAAATCACTTAACCTCTCTATGCTCCCACTTACTCATCCGCAAAATTGGCAAAATAGAATTAACCTAATAAAGATTCGCATTTGTCTTGTGCATTATCGTTAATGGGGATGGGAATCATAATGGTGGAGTGCTTTGATGTCCCCAGATGATACTGTAATCATGAAACTATTATTTTGTATTTGGGCAAAATAGCTGAAAATGGATCTGCATAAATTATGCAGGAATATACTATACATCTAAATAATTACATGCAGTTGTTAAGCTGATAGGGGCCCACAGAGGGATTCATGAAACTGTTCCTGTCCGTAGATCCCTCACAGCTTGGTTCTTGCTAAGTTTGGCTGTTCTACCTAATGGTTTTATATTAAGAGGGCTTAAACGAGGCCTAAACTTCTTTTGTTCCTCGTCATTGATTTTCTTTAGCAGCTTTAAAAAGTTTGTCGTTTATCCCTCTTGGAAATAGACCCATGGTGGGGCAAAGAGTCAGAGGGAAAGGACAGTGTGATTTGAGGGGGAGACAGTGGCAAGAAGGATGATCTGAACATCTGGAGAGGTGTTTGGCACCTTGCTGAGGGACTGGGGAGGACATGGCAACCTCCGCTGATGATGGACTATTGTATTCCTCTTGCACACACTGCTACAGCTGAAAGCTCTTGCTTTATTCCTATGCACATTCAGACACAAAGGAGGGAGGGCTGGCAGGGAGACAGGCTTCCGACTTACCCACTTGAGATGAGAAAGGGCAAGTAGCCAATCTTTACTGGAAGGATCAGGGTGCTATTCTACAATCATACCATGACAACTGAGAGACATCCTTCTTTCCTTCCTCTACCAGGACAATAATTAATATTCTCACTTGTTCCTTAGGTAACTACCATTTTTTCCATTTTGCCAAACCAATCAACCAGTAATACATAGCCAGAGGGTTAATATTTGTAAAATAATGAGGAATGTCCAGATTATCTCAAAGTTTTCCCATCTCTACAGTTCACTTTTGCTTTTACATGAGAACCTTATTTTCCCTAACTGACCAAGATAATAACCAAGCTGAGGCTATCGGTAAAAAGAAAACAATACACAAATAGCACTTTGGCTTGTTTTCATGTGAGTTACCTGCAAACTGCTGGCAATAGAGAATTTCCAGTGGGTAGAAATGGAATAGGATGGTAGGGGATTAGGCTGGTAGGCATGGAAGTGAAAGTTATGATGTCCATCCTCCGGGCTCAGGACAGCAGCAGTGACAATTCCAGTCCTATCTGTTCTTAAACTTTCCAATAGTAGAGTCTCTTCAACTTCTCCAGGCAATTTGTTCTCAGTTATTCACTATCCTGTTCTCAGACAGGTTGTCTCAATATCTGATTATTAATTTTTGGTTATGTCATTCCTTACGTTTAAGTGCTGTCTGACATTGAAGCATGCTTCAACAAAAGCATGTTCTGGCCAGGCACTATATTAAAGATATATAGAGCAAGATAAATGCATCTAATAACATCACGCTGATCTTTTCCACTTTTGGACTCTGTAAGCTCCTACAGAGAGCTCTAGGTATAGTAAAAGCACCTGACAGGAGCAAAACTTGCTGTCCTCCCTTTCTAAGTGAGCACCATCTCCAAACTTAGCTGTTGCCCTTTCGCCTCCCTGTTTCTTGGTGTCCTGGCAGCAGTTGGTGAAGGATTTTAGTGCAATAGCTTATGAGTTTATGTTATGTGTTTCTAACTTATACTTTGAACAAGAAATCCTTGATGTGCAAGTTTGAGGCACTGCCAGCTGGGCTGCCAGAGATGCAGCTGGCTCCAGGCATTGCTTCACTGCTCATGAGTCTTGTGTTTCTTCTCTCAAAGTTGGGAGCTTGCCACACGCTGAATTCTTCATGGTCCCATCTACGAAGAGGACAATAATTTTTCATGAAGATACTTATGGAAATGTTGTGAGAGTCTGTATTGCTATGAGGTTATAGTCTGGCATCATTCCGGGTCTCAAGAGTGTGAATGCACATCAGATTAGGGAATCCCTTGGGTTCTCCTCCAAAACAGTGGCTAGAGTTAAACATTAAAATGAACATAAGCAGGGTCACTTAAAAAGACCCCGGACAATAGTGCTACTGAAATCAGACTAAAATGACTTCTGGTTTACTTTTCTCAAAGCTGGACATATACCACTGTTCATCATGCTCTCTACAAGGACACCTTAGGCATTTTTCCGTGTTAACACCTTGTGTTACTTGCTGGCCCAGCAGAAACATTTTCCACTGAGCATTTGTGAGGTCCTGTAATACTGAAAAATGAAATTTCTGTTCAGCTACTAAGTAGCACAAAATCTCTTTCTGAAGTATGGATGTCTAGACCTCAGATATTTTCTACAAAAGTACATCCATTTACTAATCATGTTCTTCCTTATTCTGCAACAAGTGCACAAGTGCTTCTGCCACATGTTTAATTGAATAATCTTCTGGGCTTTAAAAAGTCTTTGCATGTTCTGTTTGAAGTACAAACTACCTAAGCCAAATTCATAAGTCTCAGGAAGGAAAATGTAATTATCAATTGATACTGCCATATGGCTTGTCAATTTTAAATTAATGGGGATTTTTCTTAACCAAGTCTTTAAAATGTTGGAAAAGATTGTGAGAGACAGTGTGAGAGAGTGGGCATTGGGTTAACAACAGTTGTTCCACAAATAAAAAAAAAATCCACTGAAAAGAGCACCCAGTTTCATTTGGAGAAAGGAGGAGTCAGTTAAAACTTGTTCTTCTCTTTCCATCCTTTTGCATTTAGCCCCACTCTGATTCCCACTCAAAACTGCTTCCTTGTTTTTCATTCCAAAAGGGCATCTCTTTTTCAAATCTACTCACTATCCTTTGAACAAAAAGCGCATTTTCATGCATAAGCAATGGATCCCAGACTGTCTCTATGAGAATTGGTACATTATTACAAAACCATAAAGGTTTCAGTAACTGCAAATCTGCCTTGCCTGAGTCCTTGACTGTCCATGCTACATCACGCTGTAGCTATTTGCAATATTGTACCTTTTAAGCAAAAACCACAAAAAATTGCCTGTAGTAGGGAGCTGGAAGAGGAACCTAAGGCAATATCAACCAGACCTTTCTCTTTTCTAAGCTGTGGCAGTTAGTAAAAGAGAAATAGACAGGTCACTGGCAGTCCTTCCATGTGCAATAGCTAAAATCTCTTCTTGGATGCAAATTGCACTGGTCCACAATAATCTCAAGTGGTGACTGGAAGTGAGTTGAAGTAGAAATACAAAGTAAAATTAGCAATGAAGTAGTCCATCTGCAGAAAAATTATATCCATTCTCAAATGATGTAATTCAGAATAATTTTTTCTTATTCTTCTCTCACACATTTAACTGACTCTGCTTTTCTGTTTGGTTGCATTCTGTTCTGTTCAAGGAACTCAAATACCTTCTTTCTGGAAATATGGGCTTCACAGGACTGCCCCACAGCATTGATTATTATATCTTTTTTCAAGTTATTACAGTTTTTGTGCAATGCTTTTATGTTTGATGTGTTCTGACTAGCATATGTTAAAGCTTAAGCTGCATCCCTGCAATACTCTACCTGTAGGAGCAACAGTTTTCATTGATATATTATAGTTAAGCATTTAAAAAAAGTGCGACACATCTTTTCTCCAGCACAAATACACAATACACATACCACTCCTGAAAAAAGAAGACTCTTTTTTTTTCCCAATGCTGTAACTTGAATGGTTTCCATGTTGTGATGATGGACTAGTCTTCATCTCCTCCAGGTATGTATGAATAGCCCACTCTTCCAAGACTCTGCTGTATTTCACAATGCAGTGAAAAGTAGGGCTTCTTAGCTGGGGACCCCTGAAATGCTGGTGGGATTTCTATTGTCCAAATTACTGAAATAGTCTTCTGTGAGATACAAGCTTTTCAGCTTATTCAGAAGAGGAACAAGGTCTAGACATCCAGTGGTATGGCTGATGATCTTTCCAGAGGCAATAGGTTCAAACAGGATTGCCAAACAGTTTGCCTAGGAAAAAGTCTGGGTTTGTTGAGATCCAAGAAACCCAGATTTGGTTTTGTTGGTAGTTTCTTTCCCTGGTGGGCATAAGAACTATGTCATTGTGTGTTATGTGATTAATTTTCAAATAGCTTAAGTCAACTTTGGAAAGTGGGGTAAATCTTTACAGCTATTTTCCTTTAATATATTTGATCATATATGTAAATGTGCAAACCTCAGGAATTTGAGAGAAGCATTTTCATTAAAGCAAGTCCTATTAAATATATGCCTATTTTCCCCCTTCAGTGCTTTTAGTGTGCTTTTCTATCCCAAGGAGTATACTCTGTATCTCTTGTGGAAACAGTACTGCAAAGGACAACAAAGGAAAAGCTGGATATCACCAAAGAAGGCAAATTGATTAGGTCTGGAGTAAAAAATACATGTTTTAGGTATTACTCTAACGCTTTCACCAACTACCCTCTCTCCTGAACTCAGGCAAGCCAGTGATGTCTATACTTGCTTAGTTATAAAGCTTCAGTATTTCCTATACCACAAAGTCTGCTTTTTATTTTTGGTATGGACTTGGCATAATCTTTTTTTGCAAATGCCAATAACAATGCCAATTAGCCTGTGGGTGATGGTGATCAACTGTAGCAGAAAGAAGTCAAGTCTGAAGCCATACAGCTGTTTCTGTACCTCCTGCTTTACCTTTTGCAGATCTGTGCTGGGTTGTCCTATGCCTCCATCCTGATGAACAATAATCTACAAAACTCTCTCTAAGTGACCGGAAGAAGAACATCCAACTATCCTACAGGATCAGAGGTGTGATATATGCATGTGTACAGAAAAGGCCCCATTCTGCAGCCTGGAAACACACAGAGTGTATATCATCAGGCTGTTTTCTACCCTTTTCAATACTGGCTGGCATTTTTTGAATGGAAAGTTTAAAATACACATTCTTCCAAGTAGGACAACCACAAAGCAGTTTATTTCTGCAGCAAGCATTTTTGGAAATAGAGCCCTTCCCTTTCACATTCCTTATGGTAATGTTTTTTAATCACCAGTTTAAACGCATATTGCCACTGGCTCCTTCCCTTAATTAAACTCCCAGCATTTCTAGACAATGTCCTGCTCTTCCCTCACTGTGTGCCACACATTCTTGTATCAAACATTTGTACCCCTACTGGAACAGTCTGTTTGCTCCAGAATTATCTGGCAGTCCTGCATCAGTCTATTTATTCCATCACATGATTCTTTTAGTGTTGTTTGAAGCACTATTTTGGAGCCAGACATAATCATATTATACAGTTCCTCACCTTATTAACTGACAGAGAACTGTTCCCCATTAGGCAATTGATCCTGGGCAGATGAAGCCATTAAAAACAGTACTAATTAGCTGAAGAGTGGAGACAGTAATACAGGCTGCATCACTTCCTTTCATGCTTAGGGAAGTTCATGTTCCAGACAAATAATAATTGATATGTAGTCTTCCTTAATTGTGGTTGTTAACAGCCAGTATTATAATGACAGGCTGACAATCTCTGTCTAGCCTATTGTATGTTTATTTCTGAATCCAAGAACCACTGAATAACATTTTTGGTTTAACTCAAACTTTATAGAATATACTTTAAATGTCAATTTAATGAGAGTGGGGCAGCTAACCTTAACTTATGAGTTATTCCTTTGCATGTCTCCAGGTGTCAGCTGTTTGTCTTGGAAGACTGGGTCCCTGTAATTTTATGGAATTATGGCATGATACATTAGAATAAAATAAACAGATGGTTTGAACGGGAATCCAAAAAATACTGCATTAGGTCCATAGGCAGGAATG
>NW_010394672.1:27081-48321 GCF_000710305.1 Buceros rhinoceros silvestris
CGAGGCATCTAACTAAATTTCAGTGTAGCAACTGTGGCCTATAGGGTAAGAAAACTACAGACTTTAAACAAAAGAATGCTTTGATTTCCTCCCCTGAAAATATGTTCTATTTTTAGAAATCTACCGGCATATATGCACATGTTTATAGGTGTGCATGTGTATGCATATGTAATGAATTTATTACAGGAAGTCTGTAGCACTCTGTAATTTAGTCAGTAAAAACATTTTCATTGTTATCATCTCTTTTCACTCATAGTCATCCAAAATATTTCTTCCTGAGCTAAAAATTCAAGATTCAAGGTGATTTTTTTCCTTCAATTCCTCTGACCTACAGTTCAGCTGTCCTACAATTCAACAAGCTAGAAAAAAAATCACATTTAAAGCAAAAATTCTTAGTTTCAGCAAAAAGGATTAACATCAGAAACAATAAATATTCGATATCTTTAGTTGATTTGATAGAATAGCTTTTGATATTAAACAGAGTTTTAGCCATTTTATAGCTGGGTTGAACTTCAAAACCTTTTATCTCCTTTTCTAGCTGCTTTGAAAGTAAATGAACAGAAAAAATAGAAACCCTACTCCAAGAAAATTTAGTGCAATCAAAGTAATGTGTGAGAAATATTAAAATATGACAGATATTGAAATTATAAATATTACAGCTCTAGCAATAACAAAATAAATGTATTTGGTTTCTAACCATTTTCTTTGTTTTCCCTCTAATTAGTGCTGTTCTGTTATCAAACCATCCTGTATTTTTGGTTTTGGGGAGGAAGTTTGTGGTTTCAGAATAGTGTTCTGAGCTAATCGATTTGGATTTTATTGCTGACTGTGAGATCTTGCACAGGTCACTGACAACCAAAATCCCCTTATTATATTTATTTGGATAGTCAGTCTTATTAAAACATGTAAATGAAATTCTGGCCACACTGAAGTCAGTGGCAAGACTCCAATTAACTTAAGGGAATGAGAATTTTCTATTAAGATTTTAGTCTTCTATATGTATCTAAATAAGCAGATAAGCATAGTCCCATCTTGCTCCTCAAGATGAAGTTCACCATTCACGTTGCCAGTATTCAGATGCAAGGAAAGTGACAACTTCATCACAGTCTACAGATTTCAAGGAGGGGAAGACCTTGACTCTCATTAGCATCTTGGCTTGTCCCAGACTTTCAGTCATACGGGCTTGATGGTGCTTGCAGGAAGGGTGCAAATTTTCTGCATAGACATCAACAGATGCCTTGATTTTAGCTCTCCTACAGTAATGTAAGTTTCTCACCTCTTTAATTAATTCAGCATTTCTTTCAGAACCTTAACGCTTTCATTTTTTTTAACTCTCTGTTATTACTTTTTCCTGCTGTTCCTCACATACCTACACCCTTTAAATCAGTGAGAGTTTTGTGTGAGTCAAAAAAGGCAAGTTTTTTGCCTTTTTTGCCTTAAACTCAACAAAATTACTGTGATTTTGCCTCAGGTGTACAAACTCCATTGAAGTCACTAGTGTGACTGACTAGTGGATTTTGGATTAGGCTCATATGAACCTAAGAAATATCTCAGCGATGAATAGGGAGAGAGAATGTGTGGAGACAAGAACAGTAATTTATAATACTTTCCTATAACACAGATGTTTGTGATTCATAGCATGGAATGCATCCAGGGTCTTTCTGCCTTTTAGTACTGCAGTGTGCTCACTCAAACGGGTGAGGCACAAAGAGCTGTACTAATTTTTTTCTTTGGAGGATGCCATATATTAATATTTTGGAGATAAAATGAGAAGGGTGCCTGTATATGCATATGATCACACCTATGTGGCCATAAGAAACAATTATCTACTGATCTGGGCTCTGACTGGGTGAAAAATCTCCACTGATTTTGACAGTATTTCAGAGACACCTTTGCCCTTCAAATAGGGAAATGGCTCTAGAAGGAGTGAGTTTATGCACCGTGTATATTCACATGTAACACACTTTTCTATTTTTGCATGCTAAATACAACTTTCTCAACGTCCAGTTTTTCTGCTTTATTTACACCATGTAAGTCATTCAAACTAAACCAAGTATTATATAGAGAAAGTTTTGCCAGCATCAAACTAAATGATGCAGCAATCTTCTGCAAACTCCTCACAGCCAAAGAATAGGGACCTTGTGATTCAAGAAAATGGAAAGTCATCGAAATCTCACCTGATGTGTGTTCAAATCAGGGACTAGTTCTTTTAACTAAGCAGACAACATGGTGTCAAATATAATAAATCAAAACACCTACAGAATTAAGGAGTCTAAGACGTGAAAGTCCCTTTTTACAGAAAGGACTGGAGAAGAATGTAGAAACAAGAGACGATGGTTAACGAAGCATAGGTAGAAGAGAAGTGTGCCTGCCATACTACACAGTTACCTGTGTCCTATTTGTTTATTAGGAATTCATGCTACTGTTTTGTCATGGCCAAATTTTAAATTTTTTAGAAATTACTACAACACAGCAAGAATGTTTAACTGTATTAGGGTCAGTAATGAATAAATATCTTTATATCTATGTCCATACAAGTGAGAGCAAAACTAGATAGACAAATTACTGTGAAATATTAATAGAGTAGTAATATTACATAGTACTAAAAAGGCTTTAGTAAGCTTTCCTGATCATATACTGTGAGTTGTGACAGCATCATTAAGGTCACAGAAAGAGCATTGATACCTCTAAAACTGACTGATTGACAGAACTTGACCGTTGGAAGAAGCCTATGGTATATTTTAGTGTATATTCATTGTCTTTCCAACATCCCTTACAATACAGTTTATCTGATGGAGAGATCAGGGAGAAAAGAACACAGAGAACTCAGAGTTTTTAGAACTTGAGAAAAAACAGAGGGGAAATGTCTCAGTGTATTTAAAATGTTTTCCCAAAGACAAAGGTCACAAAAACCTCAGAATTCTGTCTGATATATGGCCCCACTGTCTGGTCGAACTTCGAGGTTTAGCTACTTCTTCAGAGAAAGCTCATTGATTTGACTTTCCCTCAAGATTTTCTTGCAGGTGGTTTCCATGCTGCCTTTTACCCCCTCTTTCAGAGTCATAAGCTTTCTATTGAGTAATAGTCTCCCTTCTGACCCAAATATACTGAAGGGAATGAACAAAGGCAGTTCTGGGGAAAACCATAAAAGAATATTTGTCAAAAAAGGTCATCACTGGATCTAGGCTTTTCACTCTCCCTGTGCTGGTGGTGTTGATGGTATTGATGGTGTTTTCAAGCTGCCTATCAAACTGGTCTAAGTCCTTTTAACATGCCTTTTCTCACTCTCTGCCCCCCACTATTTCTCCTAGTTGTCACTCAAATTGTTCCACCAAGAGAACAAATAAATGCATGCCATGAAAACTAGCAAGATGGTATAATGAACAAGTTACAATAAACGCCCCCAGCATAAAACAATTATGTACCTGCTATTGTCAAAAACATTCAACATTCCCTTTGTTGAAAAGGAAACAGCTATAAATTATTCACTGGGGCACCAAAATTCTTTTATTTTTTCTTTCTTTTTTTTCGTTGCTTCCAATTAATTCTTCCCTGAACATCCCTAGGTATTTAGCTGAGGGTAGAAATTTACATGCAGAGAATTTTAGCTGTTTCTTGGGATTGTCAGGCTGAGTGTCCAAATTATTAATAATAATGATAATAACAATAATAATAATAATGATTAATAATAAGAAATAATAAAAATTTAACATATTTTCCTGTGTATAATCAGAGCTTAGTTATAAAAAATGGAATTCAGGATAAGTACAGGTTATATGTGTTCAGAGGTAAATATAAGTGGTCTTTTAACCCAGAGCCTCTCTCATTCCCAGAAACTTCCCATGCTCCACTGCCCTTGAGTCTCATTCTCATTTCAGAGTTTTCTTCCTGAAGTATGTAGCCCAACCTTACACTGTCCTCATTTCCTTAATGACATTTTATGTAGTTTATCAGTGGGTATAGATTTCCTGAAGATTTCTAAGAGATGGTGCTATTAAAGAGGCTTGCTGAAGGCTCAGATTGTGTATCTGTGAAAACAAAAAAAGAGAGTGATTTTATATATACCACCCCAAGCAGGAATCTTCCTGCCAAACTGCTTGCATGCACTGTGTCCCAAAGTAATGTCAAAAGGCAAAGCTGGTGTTTTGTCCTCACTCAGCAAGCTGTGGGATGAATTCCAAGTGGTATCCTTGTTCCTTTTTATTTTCAAAAAAATAAAATATTTCAGCAGTGCATCTGGAATAATTTTTAAAAAATTATAAACCATCTTTTTTATTCAGGAATTAAAATGTGCTCATTTTATTGTTACCAGCATTTCATTTTATTCTAAAGGTGGGTCAAATAAATGTCTATTATTCTGGATGGCACTAAAATGTGCCGGCAAATAGGCTTCTCAATTTCTGCACTCTATTAAAGTTCTAGTCCTTGTACTTTGCGCTTGTGCCTAGGAGTAAGTCATTCGGGTAGAAACAGTGGTTCCCAGCTGTATTTGTAAATTTCTAGCTTTCCATGTGTGAGAGGAGCATGTTCAAGGTGGGCCATGCGAGCTGATACAAAGGCTGTGGATCCCCTGGCTACGTCTCCAAGTCGAAGGACAATGTTTGCCTGCCATGTCTGGAGTGTGGTTGCAACAGCAGATTTTATAGTCCAGCTGTAATTGTCAGACTGGACTGACTGTGGTAACTTACGGCTTAACTGTGGAATGGCCTAGGTTAAATGCATCTGGAATGCATGAACACCACCATTAAGCTGAGAGCCCTATAGTGGCAGAAAAAAGCTGCAATTACTTCCCAGCAGAGTGCAAGCTGTTCAAAGTCATGCTTTCTTGGTTCACAAGCAGCATCTGTGGAAGAATTAAGAGGCACTGGTCATGGAAGAGGAAAGCCAAACAATCTGTCTGATTCAGTGTGAGAGACCCCACAGTCATTATGAGGGAATAGTCCAAAATCTCAAGAAAGGGAGGCATAGAAAATAGGGATGATTTTGTTCTTCTTTGGTTTTAAGAAAAGTACACCTTTCTTAGACTATCCAAAATATATTTTTAATTTGATATAGGCTGGTTCATAGGGAATCAGCATCACTCATGGTTCACTCAAAGAAATCCTATCCTTTATACTACCAAAAGCCATCAGACATTATTCAGAGATACATGATATTAGCTTGGCTCAAGAGACGGTTCTGTTTTAAGTCCCTTTGTAATCCAGTGCTATCGTGTGTGAAACAGATGAAGTAAGAAGTGTACAATCAGTTTATGAAGGATATTATATGGGATGGATGCTTGTGATGCCAAGAGACTATTCTCAATGACCTAGGAGGTCTCTCCTGGTTTCTCATCCTTGTAATTAAAGCAGCTCTAAGATTAGTGAAATTTAGGGAGAAGTTCAGCACATCTGCTGTACTTCATTGGGCAAGGCACTGCTCACTGCCTGCATCAGAAATGTCTTTCACACATTCAGAGTTGCTGTTGGGAACAGAACTCTAGCAGAAGTTTTGGGTTAAAAGAAAGCAGTTTCTATATCAATATCCCCATCTGATCCATAAGGACCTCAATCATAAAAGCAGATGGCATTAATTGAACAAAGAACAGAGTAGGCTGCTGTGTCTGCTTGGTTGCTGTTTGCTTCAAGATACTTTAAAAAGGAAGAAGTACTGACTACATTTACTATGGGTTGTTTTTTTTCTGATTTCCCAACAATCTTAAATATTTTGAGGATTTTTGTCTGTTAAAAAGTGCAGCTTAACATGGAATATTTTGTTTGAGATTTGTAAACAAATCAAAAGAAATTTAAAGTTACATTGACAATCATCCTCATCATTCAGTTGAAAATGATGTCTATGTCTGCTTGTGAAACTGTCTTGAAAAATCAATGTTTGGAAATGGGAAAAAAATTGTTGATGTTTCTAATTTTTCCCCTTGTTTAAGCATATTTGACTTTACTTCACAGTTAATGTTTGAGTGCCTAACCTCACATATTTCAGCAAATAAATTATTACTTGAAAACTATTGGTTTAGTACTACTAATGGACACTGTTAACCATCACAATACTGAGCAACAATTGCAGTCACTAAAAATTTGGAATAAATAATTTGAAAGATATTATGTGAATGCACATTTTCCCAAGAATAGTAAAATAAATTATTTTCAGGGAGATCACACATTTTTGGAAGCTCAGATGGGTGAATGCTTTGTGCTAAAAAGAAAAAAGGCATTTTAGGACCTTCATTTTTAAACACTTGTTAATTTATCTGAGAATGAACATGAAACAAATGGATGTAGGACTTACCAACCTAGACTAAAATATGGCATTAAAAGAGTCAGTATTTTCAGAAATTAAATAGTGTGAAGCTTTGAATTGCTTAAGTCAATACTGAGTGCTTTAAAAAGTATATACTGTAAATGGTAAGCGGATTAATCAAATCTACTTTCTAAGACTCTTCTCAGATTCCTCTCTAGCACACAGCCTCAATAAGAAAAGAAAAATCAGTACAGGAGAAGCTTTCCTCAGGTTTTGGGTGGAGTTGAGCTGAACTTTTTGTGTATTCAAGACAGCTCTGGCAGCTTTACACATATTAATTTGAATGCTGGTGCCCTATTTAGTCATGTGTTGGCTCCTGGGCCCTTTGCCTCTTTGTTTCTTCATAAGGATGCCTACATGTGAGTTTTGTAACCATTAAATGTAATTAATAGCAGAACGTTGCTAGAAAGTCAGACATAATTGATTTCTTATTTTTTCTGTGCTAAAGATCAAGGGGCTATATCCTTCTTCTGCCATTATGCATGCAGAGCTATAGGAGAATGGACCCTCTGGGACAAGTCTAATATCCGGTGCACTGCTGTCTACCAGATCCTTATTATGAAAAGCTTTCTACTCCAGCCAAGCTGTGAAAAAGCTCATGCTGTAGTGGCTGCAAAATGAACAACTTTGATTACGTAGTCCCCATCAAGAGCAAGGTTATAAGTTAGCAAATTGAATTCCTCAACAAGACCTATTCATCAAATAAATCTAAATAGCAACAGTTTTCAAGGAGATTACAACCCGTTTTGGGGCAGTAAGAAAAGGTGATGTGTTTGATGGAGAGTTTGCTCTTGACTGTATCTGTTACTTGTAAAAATTAGAGCTAAGTGAATTTTTCCATGAATCAAATGAATTTCAGAAGGACCACAAGTATTCAGGAACTCAAATGGGCTAACAGTTTGTGCCAGAAACAGAAGATGTTTTGTTTTAATGCTTTCAAACAGGCAGGGATTGGATGATTTATTTTGAAAACATTAGAACAAAACCTATTTACTTTCTCCATCAAAATGAACTTTGTGACTTTAGCTTTGAGTTGAAAGTAAATAAACAGTCACGTGCCTTATTTTTGGAGACTCCAAGGTACAGAAAAATCCTGCTTCAGTCAATATGTTTATTAAATCCTTTTTCAAAATGTTGATTAAGAAAAAGCTAGGATATTTTAAATGGAATGATGTTTTAAATGACACATTATTATGACATTCATAGATCTTGATCTGCTCCTAATGCCTAATATAACTTTTAAAATCTGCCTGTAATTAAGAAGAAGCCACTCTTCCTTTTGTACTAACTAATTTGAAAGAACCTATTACCCCACAATTTTCTCCTGTGTCAAAAATTGACAAATTTTTTGTTTTATGATAGCAAAGCAAACCAGATGATGTTGGTCAGCATGAGGATGAAGAAACAGTGATAGCAGAAGCCACAGTGGAACAATGAAACAATTATACACCAGACTAGACCTGTGATCTATGGGGAAAGGAAGTTCATGGTATTTTGATAAAGGCCCTATGCTGCCATGGAGAATAGGTATGATGTTAGTGAACTCTCTCCTTAGCAACAGATTCCAGAGAGGAAGATGAATTCAGGCATTAGGTGAATGATGACACTTTTGACAACACTTGGAATATGTTAAAGAATCAATGAAGAGTTAAGATATACTAAAGAGCTTTTCCAAATGATGGAAGTCGTAAACCCCTTTCTTTCTAAAGAAGAGCAGTTTTATATAAGTTGACGTAAACCTCCTGTTTTCAGGGTTCTTATTTGATAAAGACAAATGTGAAATCCTGTTTGTACTGAAACACATCTGTGGGTTTGCCGTTGTCTAAAATAGCTGCAACATTGCCTTATTCTGACCACCATACATTATAAGGCAGAACTTGAGTTGTGAATTTAATAGTTCAATTCCAAAAGGATGTAGTTGCTATAGAGAACCTCTGTGTTGGCCTTGCTCTGTTACCTGTCACCCTTTATAAAGCGTGAGGAAGAGTAAGTGATGTAGCATGTATTGAGAAAAGCACCAAAATGCAAACAAACTACATGAGGAGGCACCTAACATTAGTTCATAGAGAAACAGTGAGGACTCTTTTTTTTTGTGTATCTTCCTTAGCTCTTGAACACTGTCTTCCAGCACTCCCTAGAATGAACACCCATCACCTCTCAGCGTTTCCTGAAGACTAGGCTCTGCCTCTCTCTATTCAGTGCATGTGTTCCTGTGAATTCCACTCTGAGAGACAAAGGACCAAGAGAAGTCTCTTCAGTGCGATCACCTGCTATAACAGGCAGGAGGCCTTGCCATCCTTCAGCAAATCACAAAATTTAATTTTCAAAGACATATACCACTATTCCAATGAGAAGACTGATTGCCCTAGTGTTTTGAAACTTCTTTCTAACTTAAATTTATTCATCATCAGTTTGTATTCATTTCTTTTCCTGAGAATAGCAGCCTTCAGCTTTGATGATTGCTGCCACTGCACACTCATAGAAAGAAATTAGATTGCCCCTCACTCCTGATTCTGGTGGTCCAAATAAGTCAAATTTCTTTAATTTTTCCCTATAAGATAGATCTGTACTGACCATTGTAATGCATTTTCAGTGTTTCTTTTTCAATTGTAATTAACCTTTTTTAGACATTGATGTCTGAAACGGCAATCAGGATTTTGGATGGAATGATTTTGAAAAATGAAGCTGTATAATAAGAAATACAAAACTGAAGACGGGTGGCCGTTCACCTCATCTTTGCGATTTCATTAACTAAAATAGTTCAAACTCACAAAGCTTTACTGCAATTTTATGAATGTTTGCTGCGGACAGAGCTTTAATCTTCCACATCTGTGAGAGAGATCACTTGTCTGACACTGAGGAAGGCTTTTTGCAACCACTTTAGCCACTCTAAAAGCTCATTAAACTGTTAATTGAATCCAATTCATAATATAAAAATCCTCTGTTTTGACTTCTGTTTCAGTCAAATAGAACTTTAGATTTTCCTGCTTTCAGATTAAAAATTGTCTAGTCACTGAAGCATCAGAGAGGCAACAGGGAGGGTACAGATTTTTCTTTTGTCACATGGACTGTGCTGGAAGGAACAATTGCTTCGGATCCTAAAATCTGCCTGTAGAGAGGTAAGCACAGAAAGAACACAAAGATAAGCTGTTCCTGAGGCAATTTAGCTATTTGTTGAAAGATTGAAATAATGCAGTACATGATGCAGAAGGGCCTTAATTGATACACAGAGGCAATACATATCAGTGCCACGATTTCAGTCTCACCCTCCAATACAGGCTGATGTGGTTTATTTTTGTGTTATTTATGAGCTGCCTTATCAGCTGGAGAGCAAGGTATTGAAACACTGCTTTGAAAACAGAAAGTTTGAGAATAACTTTGGAAGTGAATTAAAAGGGACAAATGAAAATCTCTTGAAGTTTTATTCAGCAGTGAATTGTTATGAAGAATTTTAATGATCCTGCCTGGCATTTCTTCATATATTTTAATAAATATCTATGACTTGTTTATAGAATCCTTTCCTAATGTTTTAATAGTCTGTTAATGAATTTCTGTTGTTGTTTACTTGTGCAGAGGAAATCTCTGTGTATGGAAGATTTTGTTGTCTTATTTTGGGAAGGCGGGCCATAATCCCAGAATAATTCTTCGTATTTTTCTTTTACCTCATAATTTTATCAGAGGAAAGGAAAAATATACTATGTTACTATTTCTTGGATGACCTTTCTTTCTTCCTATATTACATGTAAGGGTTATTTTCCATTTTCCTGCAGTGTTTATGCCTGAGTACTGAGCAAAGGTTATTCACAATAATATAAAAAATGAATACTTATGAATACTTAGGTATTAGTACTGCATTATTCATTATTCAGGTGGTTTACTGGGTGAGCAAATGCTAACCATAACAAAGTCTTTTTCCTTAGCTTTGAAAGCAAGTCCTTGTTTCAGTTTCGACTAAAGTAGGCATGAGAGAAGAACAGTTTACAAGCATGAGAGAGAATTGTTTACAGATTTAGTGTCTTTTCGATACTGCAGTCCTACTTGTAGTATGTATCTTCTCTAATTTTCAGAATTAGAGTGCAACATCAGGAGAGGCTGAGAGCTAAGATGACCCTTGTAATGGTGTTTTTCTTCAAAACAGATAAATCCTCATTGAGGAAACTGATGATAGCTGGGACAAAACCAGTGGTTTCAGTTTTCAATATGTTTCATATAAAGAGAAAACAAATGCAGAGTTTTTGTATGAAACTGCGTTTTTCAACAGGAATGATATTATGACAACAGATGAATTTTAGCCATCAGAGTGATCTGGTAGAAAATGATCCAAGTGGCATCACTGTTGCCAATAAACTAAGAAAATAAGGTCTATCATCTCGTAATCTGTTTCACTTATGTGACTGCAGAGGTTTGTATGGAGTAACAGTTTTGTCAGATTAAAATGCAAAGATTTTAATTGAGGCCAATCTCAAGTTTTCATATGATCTCTCAAAATCTTCCCAGACATTTTTTTGCAAGATGAGAATAATAAATAATATGTGCATTTGCTAATAACTTTTACTGGCAGGGATACACTCCGGAAGAGTGAAAAGGATGATTTCCAGATTGTCATTGTACAATGTCTAAGTGAGAAACATTAACCCCCCCTCCCTGATACGGTGCTTTTCATTTTACTTACTCAGACATTTTTACACTAAAATTATCTGCACTCTGAAAATAAACACATACACCATTGATTCAAGCTCTAAATTACATCTAGGTAGCTCCGCTGATGTTGAAAATGGAGTTTCCTGTTCTTCCCCAAAAAAACATTTCTGTTCCAAAGAAAACATGTTTGTATTAGAGAAAATAATGTATTCCATTATGGGTGATTAATAAAAGGTTTGTTTAAAAATTGACAGTAATTTCCAGATCTATTCACATTTTGAGTGCCTCAATAGAAAAAATACATTAAATAATTTTACATGTGTTTGTAAAGCTGTTGTGATCTGTTATACAGCAGGACTTATTCTACAGTAGTTTGCCGGGGTGTAAATAGAATTAACAGAGTTAGAAAAAAATAAAAAATGCAATTAAACCAAGGAAAAGTAATTGTAGGAGATAATGTTGCAACACTGCGGTAACAAGGCAGGAAATCTCAATGAGAAATCATAGAAACGATAGATGATTTTATTTTTGAATGAAATGGAAATAAAGAAGTTTCTGCTCATCCTAGGTCAAGATGTCACACATTCACAAACACTGAGATGTTGGTATCCAGGTTATCTATCTAGGAGAACGTAGGAGACAAGCGACACCAGTTCATGGGTTCTCCTCTCAATGTGCTTAGTGCAAAGCCCATTTCATCCCTTCTCTTCCCTCACATACATGGGAAACTGTGCTTCTAGTGCATGATGAGTCCTACCGAATTCTGAGACGTTATTTGTTCCCTGGAACTTCAGGGGAATGAAATTTCATTGAAAGGATGAGAAATGTATTACTACAATGTTGATGAGATTGATATTTAAAGAACTGTAAGGGCACATGCTGGTCACCTGTTGAACCACATGCACCTTCTGTAAATCTAAATAAGTAAAATAAAAAAGTCCAAAGTTGTTGCTGCGGTTTCAGAAAATCCCTCAGGTATGTTCTGTGTCTAAAAATTCAAAGCGAAACAGCTCTGTTTTGTTTTGTTTTCTTTTTTCCCAGCTGTATATGCTAAAATTAACCGTCAAACATGACTAAGGCTGTCATAGTACAGATATATATACACACATTCATACATACATTATTTTAAAGCAATGCACTATGAATAAATACTTGTTATTGTGCCCGCTTAGTGCATATGTGTTGCACATATGTAGTCTGTATATATTTACAACCGTTTATAGTACAACTCTGAGCTGTAAATCGCGGATCTAAATAAATAATTTTGAAACTGGAAGCAATTTAGACTTTGAAAAGAGGTAAATGGTTTTGATGTCTTCATGTTATTATGTCATTTAAGTGGCTGTGTATGTTAATTGGATACCAAAGGTTTTTTTATTTATTGCTAATTTGATTGCTGTTACTGTATAGTTTATTATGTAGCATCTCTTGGAGGTGTTTGAAAAACAGTCAAGGGTAATTTAAAATCAGTGAGTTGAATAGAGAATAATTATCCTTATCCTTTTTCCTGTCTAGAAAAGAAAGTTTTGGTACCATGGAAATGCATTATGTTTTGGAACTAAAATCTATTCTTAGAAAAGTAATGGTAATCACAGAAGCAGAGAAAAAGACTTTAATGAAGGATAATTTTATAATATTAATTTATTGGATAATTCCTTTTAGATCTGGTGTGGGAAGCTGGATGATGAAACATAAACACTGTCAAAACTGATGTCTGGCATCTGATCTGTAAAGATGTGTTTTCCTTTAAGAGGGCACTCTTCTGTTACCATGCTCCCAAATGTTGATGTCCTTTCCATGTGTGATGTAACCTAACACAAGTAGCTGATTGTAAATTGTAAGTGGAAACATTTTTTTTTTCTTTTGTATCACCTGTCCTATAAGGCAGTGACATCTGAAAGTCTGCATTTTGGAGAGGGAGGTATCTATGAGAAAAAAAGAAATTTTTTTTAAAAAAATTTCTGAATGGAGTTTATTATTGTAATTGTTTTTATTTAATGCACTTCTCTATAAAAATTGTCCAGAATGAACTGAGAGGTAGAAAACAGAGGGTAGAAATAAGATTTAAACATTCAGGGAGACTTCCCTTCAACTTCCTCCTTAAAAAAATAAAATGAAAAATGCGGTAGCAAATACAGTTACTACACTACTACTACTAGATTTACAGTAGAAGTAATCTAAAATACAGTGTCTCTGCCGTGATCTGATCTTACTTATAGTAAAAAAACCTTAATGGATCATTAACTCAGATTTCCAGTGTTGTGCATGAGATCCTGCTCTAGACTTGAAGCTCAGACTGTTAAATAGGTGTTGAGGTATCTCTGAACTGTAGAAGTGTGGTCATATTCGTCCATTAGTCCACAGCAAGCTGTGTGTGGAAAACAGAATGTAAATTTAATGGAATCCGCATATATAAATATTTCAAATATAAATAGAAACCAAAAAAATCTCATTTATTCACCTAAATTAAATCTACATTAAAATGGAATCAGAGCTGAGAGGATGTATCAGTAAGCTAAAGTGAAATGCAGTACAGGAATCCTACAATTTCTCTAGAAAGAGAAAGGATAAAGTCTGGAAATTTAGATTCAAGGCAAATCTTAATAGAAATCTAAGCCTCTGAAGTATACAGCTAATGCACTCAGATAACCTTAACTCTGCCCATTAGCGATCCTTTTAAACAATCAGACAATTATTTTCCTGTAATTGTTTTTGCACAGTCCAATTAGATGAAACCATTCCTGTTAGATTGTTTTCATTTGTATTTTCTCTTATAGTGTCACTACAGTGTGAAATTAATGTTTCCCTCATCGCTCTGCACCTTCAGTCTTGTTTACATGTGGGAAAGTTTTTTTGGGGAAAAAAAAATCTCTGTTGATGATACCAATTGGACTGAACAAATGCTGGCAACACTGACAAAAGTCTTAGACAGCTTGCTGACTGCCCGCGTCATTTCAGTACTGCCTCAGTTAGGCTTGCTCCCAGCTGGGAGAGCTGGCATGGTGTTAAAAACGGTGTTTGTTGTCTAGATCATAGCTCTCTATTCTGCTATGTTAAATTGCTGCAAGATGTCCCTCTTAGACAGGTGTCTTCAACGCTGTTGTAAGACTAGTGATAGACAGTGATAGGTCTGAGACAATTTGAATAGTTTGAGCAACATAAGAAAAAAGACTTTAGCATGTCTGAGTCTTTTATACACCAATAAGGCTAGGTATTAGGCTTATATTTAGGCAGGATGAAAAATCATTTTGATAGTTAGTAGTAATCACTTCAGAAATAATACTGTCTCCTGGAAGCGCTTTGGCTAAACTATTCTCTGAACTTCCTATTATAATCTGTTCCCTACCCACACTGGTTCTCGCAGCTTATTACCCAGGAGTGAAGCCTCCTAAGCTTGATTTGGCAGTGGACTCCTTATTTGTCATTCTTAATTCCTTCACCCACTCAATTTTGCACCAGAAGATCGTCTCTCTCTGCAAAAAATCCCAACATGTACTTGCTACTCACCCTTCACTCTGCCCCAAACCAGATAATACGGAAAGGACAGAATGCTTTCAGGTGGCCATCTGTATGTCAACCTCTCCAAACTGAGCTATGAATGATTCTGTAAATAAAGGAAAACAGGTGACCCACAGCTTTGTTGACTTTTTTATGATGCAATTAAAAATGCACTTGGATATTTTCCTTTCTGTACTTGCACTTGTGTATCATTGCTTCCTGGGCTGGTATAGCACAGTAAGATATTTCATAGCTCTTAGATGAATGCCAGTTTTCATTCTGATATTCGGAATGCTTATCCAAGCTTTCCAGTTGTTTGTTGTTTCCTAGTTACTGAACTTTTTATGGTGTGGATGAGATTTTGGCATCATTAACTACACCAAGAAGCCTATAAGTCCACAATTCATCTCCTATGGACTTTAATTTGTGTGCTCACGGAATATTAAGTAGATATGTTACAATAAAACTAACTATAAAAATTTTCAACTGTTTTAAAGTTCAGTTTCTTAAACGAAAGTAAAAGATTGAATACATTTTTTCCAGCATCTCGATTTAATAAGTATAATTTAACAAAATTTTCCATGAGTAATAGATGTAATTAAGTGGATTTTTGTTCTATGTACCCATACTTTGACCACACTTGTTTCAGTTTCTCCTCATGTCCCATATGACCTCAGTTCTCATTCTTGAGGAGAACCTCCAGTTTTCCTCCATGTCCCAAAGAGTCTATCACAACATCTTCATCTCCCTGGCATGTTGCTGCCTATGCAAGAGGGAGAACAATGCCAAGGTGATTTTGAGCATGTTGTGTTGATAGTCCAGTTGTGCTGATGGTCAAAGACAACAGATAACCTTTGAGTTCATATAGCTTTTTAAAAATAATTTTCTCATGCTGAGGTCTTTAAGTTTTCCCCAGCACAGATACTGTTCCTCACAAATCTTGTACAAGCTTCATGACTTAGAAATTTCTAAACCTCTGTTAAGTCTAGCCAATTGAAATCAGACAATGATTTGAAAAAAAATAGTGGAGAAATTGACAGACAGACAGCTAAATAGCCAGAGCCCTGGGGATGTAAGGTGATTCTCCTTACCCACTTTTAAGCATAGCTTCATTCTGTGTGTGAGATGAGGGAATGCAGGGTATGGTTCTACTCCAGCTTAAACCAAACAGGGTGATCATCCCATTAATAACCATTTATTCTTGCTATGGCCTTGTGCCAGGACTTAGGGTCAGGTGGCTGAAAAGAGCTGATCCAACTGGAATGTAATCTTCAGTACTAATGAAAAAGAACAAAAGAAAAAGGATTACTACACTCTTGGTCTGCTAATTTCATGGCCTTATACATCATCACAGCATGGTATTCATTAGAGAGTCAGGGTGGTAGATGTGGATGTTAAGCAGGAAGTCACCAAGAGCTTTCCTTGATGTAGCAAAGGATGTATCTCCACTTCCAGAACTTTTCTGGAGCTCTCCCAGCAGAGTCAGAAGTCACCAAGCACTGGGACATATATAGACACAGAAAAGCAACTGTCATTATTGTTGTATAAAGTACTATGCCTGTTTCCAGTATTTGGGATAAAATATGCAAAGAAAGAAAATCTCTTATCTAGTAGGCTATTTTAAAGCTCCTTTTTATGTAGGCCAGTGACACAGTATGTCATGCCCTAGCTATATCTTTCCACAGCATGTGATGACTTCACAGGACAGAGAATGCTCCACACCAATATATCCTGCCACTCATATTGGGTAGGGTTATTCATAACTGCACTGAGCTTTGTGAAATCTGACTGTAAACAGTGTTTGGTTTTGTAAAGGAATTTGGTATCTGTCTCTTTTTCTTAAAAAGTTTTTAAAAAAATCTTCATGCCTCCTCTTCTGTATGGAAACCTTTGTGTTGGTTTATTTAATGACTTAGGTTTTCTTTAGCAGTGACAATCAAAGGGAAGAAAGAAAGGAGAAGGTAATGGTGATCTCTGCTTAGCTCTCCAGGTTTCATATATTAATGTGTTAAATATTTAAAGCTATTCTTACAAACTTTTTTAAAAAACTGGAAACAGTTTCCTTGTACGAAGAGAGTAAGCACTAATTGATTGTGTTACAAATTAATAGACAGAAATTATTATTATTATCTCCAAATTCTTGCTATTAAACAACTCTCCAGCCCCGCTCCTACCAAATCTAACAAGCTGCATAAAGTCTCTGGAGGATTTAACTGTTATTTTGAGGAATTTATGCATAATTTGGAAACATCTGCATCTTAAAAAGGTGTTCAGAATTTCTTGAAAGCATTTGGAATAGTGCTTTCAGAATGTGTAGTGCTTAGCAGGTGCCAGCTGAGGCAAGTTCTACAGGTATTAGTCTGAACAGTGTTCACCTTGTTTGTGCGTTAAAGTAACTCGTTATAGGCCAAGCTGCATGGACTGCATGCTGCTTAAATTGGACTTAAGGCCTAATGAACTGTGCATATGTGATATGTGATATCCTAGAACTTTTTTCTTCTAATCTGTGCTCCAACCAATGACTTGCAGATGTTTTATGTGATTCTGTCATATTTGGAAGCCAAAAGTAACTGCTTTGTGTTGATATAATTCCAAAGTCAGATGTTTCCCTTGCTGACAATATTATTAAATCCAAAAAGGGAGAGCATGCTAAGAGAATTGCTAGAAGCTATTTTATTGCAATCACTAAATATATAAAAAATACACCATATATGTATGCATGTATACATATGTGATTTAGAGACTAGAAATACGGAGATTTGTATGCAAGTTTCCTAGCTTAAATCTGGGCAAAAGTACTAGTTTTCAAAGATAAAATGAGTTACTGATGTTCACAGAAACATGTTATAGTTGATATAGGGACATCTGGAGGTCCAACCTCCCTGCTCAAGCAGGACCACCTATAGCTGGTTGCTCAGAACTGTGTCCAGGCAGCTTTCGAATAACTCCCTTGCTTCAAACGTTAGCTGTATTTTTTTTTCTCACAAAGATGCAGAATTAGTAAACTATAATTAACTGCAATTAAGAAAAAATGAGTGCCAAGATCCTTGGGTGTTAACCTTAGCTAAACCTCTTGTTTGCTGCACACCCTCTGCAAGCCCATTCATCTTTCTGTGAGCCTTCTTTTTGAAGGACTGTGTTTATATTGCAAATTCTTTGGGAAAGGGCTTTCTCTTCCTTCCACGTATTGCATGGCGCTCAGCACGGTGGGCCATAGGATTTCAGTTCTTTAGCATAATAGCGCAATACTAATGGTCAGATCTGCCACATTAATGGGAGTAATAAACTGAAGGACCAAGTCCTAAGATATAGAATTTGCCTGAGATCAGGCAAATTCTACAAGCAAGCTCTTAGGAGCTTCCTTGTAGCTACCGAATCTGTCAAGTATAATAGCACTGAAAAAACCCTAAAGTGGTCCAAGGATCAATGCCTATTACAAATTTGCCTTGTGGAGCATGGATCCAAAGACCACCTGATACACATTTTATTCCCCAGGTTCCCTGCGTACTTACATACTACTAACTGAGGAAGGCCAGGTATTGTGCCAAGCAGCAACCTCTAGCCCCAAAAGTGGTGCAGACTGAACTGTAGTTGTACTTCTCAGAATTATCTCCCACTAAAGTGACCTCATTTGTCCTACCTACAATGGCAGATTCATCTGCCCTGACAAAGACCTGAGGAAGACCAGAGCTTGCCAAAGACGTGATGAAGTTTGGGGGTTTAAAACCATTAAAACCTGATTACTTTGTTTCAGGCCCTACCTTTCCTTTCTCAAGCACTCCCCCAGCTGATTAGAGTCTGCCATGGGGCAGACTCAACTAGGGTATAAATGGAGCCTTCACTGGAGAGCCAATTTGAGTCAGAGCAGTCCGATTTGAGTTGGTCCAAGTTGCACCCGCACTGAACAGTGGGTCTGCAGTCGGGGATTCTCCCCTGGACCAAGACACTGCCCAAGGAAACATCCTGGGATCCATACTTCCTTCCCTCCACTTTCCCCTTCCCCCCTTTGGTGAGTGAATACTTCTGGTGGGTAGATCCTTGAGTGATCCTTGAGCCTTTGTCCTTCCTGGATAAGTGATTGCTTTTCAAAGTACCCTTAAGTGGGAGATTTTCCTTCTTGTGAGTGAGTGGGTGCACATTTTGGGCCCTCTTTTTAAAAAGGAATATTTGCAAAATTCAGATATTAGTTTGTAGCATTATATTCCTGCCTGACATCCGAACTTGTAATTTACTTTGGTCTGTCTGAGTGCTGGGTAATTTTTGAATGGAATAAATCTGCATTTTGGGTAGCTACTCTGTCTATTTTGAGGGTGCCTTCATGAATCCTACTTAGGTTTCTGTCTTGCCTGGGTCCATTGTGATATTTCTCCTACCATGAGATATATAACTTTTTGTGGAGTGGTTGTTTTAGTTCAGAATATCTGAAATAATGTGAGGTTGTATTGGCAGCCAAGATCTGGATCAAATGAAACTAAGGGTACATGCTGCACAACATGAAAAGTGGGGCTGTGTCAGGATACAAATCCTGTTTTGATATTGTTGGAGGAGATATTATGGGGTGCAAAGGAAATCTGGTGATACTTCACGTATAATGGCTTTTAGAAGCAGTTCTTGGTGTGAATTATTCTTGCAAAGAAGGCGTGTTATCACCAGCTCTGATTGGGTAGATATGCTCAAAGAATGCTGAAATGCCTCATTGCACTATACACATATGCATTAAGTATATGAACAATGCAAAACACAGAAGCCACAGTTACTTTGATTTATTAGCATGGGTGCCTGTCTTCCATTCCTTTATCGTTTTCCTGGAGTCCCTGAAGTATTTGGTTACACCACGATCTTGCCATTCACCATTTTGGTGTAGGAAGGTTGTCCAATTTGCTGTGTTGTGGTACAGATTTAGGTAGCGTGTGTTTGTATGTTCACGAGTGCAAAGCGGAGGGTCCTCTCTGCTCCTTCTATCCCCTTTCTCCCAAGACTACCCCAGATCCTGGAAGCTGGACAGTATCTTGGGAGGCTGGAGAACCATGTTTGAACCTCTGTGGGTGATGTCCTCATGAAGCCTTGGTCTTATACGCTTATTAAGTGTTCTTTGTGTTCTGAGAACCAAATTAATGGAAGTCTACGTTTTCTAAAACAGTCTCACAGGTATTTCGTTATGTCTATCACACATATTTTCAGTTCATTACTTATTTTCCTTTATTTTTTTCAATTTTAATGATTGTGCAAAAGTTTTGGTGTTATGTGCAGTGTTATATTCATTTAATAACTTAAAGTTTTATTTAAGCAAGACTGAAATCTCACTTATCTCAGGCAAAAAAACCCCAAACAAACAAACAAAACCTTAAAGATAGAGACCAAGGCTTAAACACAGCATTCCCTGTTGTTCTTGGAACTTTGTCTCAGGCTGTCAAGATACTCCAGAGACAAGTGTCTGTCCTAGAAATACTTAGATTTTGAAAGCAATACATTAGTGTTTGAAACACAGAACAGTTATAGTGAGAATGATTTTTGAACATGAAGGATAAGTAGTTGAGTTGGTTGTATATAATCAATTGACTTGAAAGAAACTCTCATATAACTATATAGCAATTTCCATTACAAATGAAAGGACACCTAGACCTTAAAAATAAGGGGTATTTTGTGATAATTATTTTTAAGGTCACCAAGTAGTTGTTTGAAACGGAAGAGTATGCTTTAATAGAAATGTTCACTTATGTTGCTTCTGCTAAATACTTTCTCTGCATTTCTCTGCATATTTTTTGGTGTCAAGCATTTTTTTGTCTAATATACAATTTTGTTGCAAATCACCAAAGAAAGGTAATGTTTTCTCTGAGCAAAAATATAGTTCTGATATTGTCAGCAATCATCCAACTCTTCACATTCACTTGTTCCCTTGAACCCAGATATTGTTCGTCATGGCAGTGTTCATTCTACTAGGATTTCTTCTCATAATACAAAAAGAGTTTAACTGGGTACAGTATTCATCTTGCAGAAACTTTTAATAACTACTAAAACTGCATATCTAGGTGATAGAATGACACACTACTGTGTGCCAGTTGCTCAAAAGATGTTTTTGAAACATGGACACTTTCTTTCTATAAGGAGATATATGAAATTCTGTATTTTATATTATGCTTCTCTGTAAAAAAGTACACGTATTATTAACAAGAAAGCAGGATACCGGTTTTGCTGACACAAAGCTACCAACATGTGAATGTCCTAACCACATGAAGTTGAAGCTGAAACTTGTGGGATATCAATAAATTCATTAAAAAAGTATACGTACCTGAATTTGCTTAGGCCACATAACATCTTCCCATGATCTGAGGGTTAAGTTATTAAGAGAAATATATAAAGAAATGTTACAAGATAGCTCTATGCCTCAACTTTTCTTCCCAGAAAATGAAAATTGTGACATTTCATTTCTTTCAAAGTAATTTCAGATCTACAGATTAGAAATGGTAGCTAAGAAACTGCTGTTCCTGGGTAGTTCAGGGGGGTCCAATGTCTATCACAGAGTATAATAGAACAACTTAGCGTGCCAGTCTATATGCGGTTCTGACTGGTCCTTGATTTTTTGGTATCTTATGTTTTTCAGGGCCCTCACCAACATAGTGTGCCATCTATTGCATGTGGTGGTAAGATGTTTTGGGGTTACTCTGCGTGAGGGCTGCTTGATGCTCTGAGCTAAGTTTTCACCAGTCTAATAAAGCTTTCAGTGGACTTTTATTGTCATTTATTAGTCATTTATCTGACAGCTGCTTTGGCCTTTCCCTTGACTGACTGTGCCTATAGCAGGAA
>NW_010394672.1:48403-71830 GCF_000710305.1 Buceros rhinoceros silvestris
ATGCTGTGCCAGCTGAAATACTCTTTGCTCTTTAATTGTAATGCTGCTTTTCAGAGAATAGAGTTTCCAGAGAACAAGTTAACCGCTGTTATAGCTAAATATAATGCTTTGATATAAACAGCTCCATGCCAAAGTTGTCTCAGATTATGCAGAATATTCTTGTATGAAAATGCCACCCTTTAATTTTTTAATACAGATACTTATTATAACCGTGTTGCAAAGTCTTTACCTTCCAGAAGCATTGGGTTATAACGGTCCATAGCTCAGTGGACACGTTTATACATTTAGATAAGTATCATGGGGTCTGCAGGTATCTTGAGTCAGAAATGTGGGTCTGATTGCTCTGGATCTTCCACGGCCTTCTACACGGTACACATTTTTTCTTACCGTATGCTCCTAAACACCTGCATGGCAGTCCCATCACCCAGGCAGAATGGTTGCTACCTTGTCTGGATTTTGGGACAGAGAGCTATTTGAGATATGCCAGAGTTAATTAGCTAACAGTTAATTGCCTAGTGTATTTGGTGTAGGTTTACTGATTTTAAAATTATATAAGCTATATATTAGAGTTTATTGTACAAATCTGTGTTAATCTTTACTCTGAGGTCTACGTGGGAGGTACTTCATTCTACTTAGTAAAACCAGCAGATAAAACTATTACAGTTGCTTGGTGTTTACTTCTCCAGTGCTTCTTCTCACAGGTACTGAGTGCCAGGATTCCCTTCTCGCCCCATCAGCAGTTCCTGCTTTTTCTTCCCTCTTCCACTGGTCTCAGGCTGCAAGTACTATGTTCACCCAGGAGAGCACAGCTTCTACTACTTCTCTACTCATAGTATCAAACTGGATGAAGAGACTGCTCTGCTTCGCCACATCCTTTCCACCAGATTCACAAGTTCCCAGTTCAATAGCGGGGAAGTTAACTGGCTCCCAAATTGAGCTTCCTTGTAGGTGCCTTTCCCAGTCTCAGCCTTTCCCCTTCCCCACTGAGACTCATGATTAGCTGTCATGGATCCTGTTGCTTCCCTTCATTTGGAAGAAATTGGTCTTGGCACTGGTACTGTCGTGTGTTGAAATGCCAGAAAAATGCCAAATCACTTTCATTCTAAAGGTACGTGTTGTATGATTTGGACGGAGGTACTAGGTCTCTTTTGTTGGCATATTTTTATGAGATTGATACGTAGATCCAGTTATGAGATAGATTATTTTATTTTAGCTGTTCTTTGTAGACATCCATATGCAAAGCATTTTCGTATTGGACATTTTGGGAACAGTTCTTGTCTTACATGACCTAATTTTCCCTGGTTTACATTGCGGTGTAAGTGATGAAAGACACTGAATCAGGATGCCCTTTTAGTAATGTGGAGGAAATTATTGTCATGGGATCTCAGGGACAGCCACAAAAGAGACAGGCAGTCCTTAATTCTGAACTTCATACCTGCATTGTTGTTGGGAGAGCTAGATGGTTAGGTCTGGGATTCACATACCAAAAACATTGATGAGGCAGGGCAGCTAAATCAGCCAATGGGAAATTTCAAATTCAAGGAAGGCCTTGAAACACCACCTTGTGCCTGTAACTCCATGCAGGATTGAGGTTATTTGCTTTTGCTGAGTGTGCATTCAGGTGCATATAATACATCTGAGTGTAAATGGTTCATATACCTCATATGCGCATTTACAATCTTTTTTTTTTTAACAGCATTTCATAGCTTTTTCTGCAAGAATTTCTCCAGCTACTGTTGAATTAATGTAAACTTTGAGCGCTCTTTGCTTGCCAATGATATCTAGGACCAACTGGACAGCTTTCACTTCTGTAAATTGACCTACGGGTGGTGTCAAATGCTTTTGTATTTATTTTTATATTTTTATAGTTTGCATTTTAAAAAATCTTTTGTTTTGAACCCATCACTTGACACTGTTGTTTGATATCCCTTGGTTTCTTCATTGAAATAACACAATAAATAAAATGCATTTGCATGGCAACAGGAGGTACAAAGCCGCCCTCAGGAGGCTATCAAGGCAAGTATACAGCATGACCACATGTATTAGGTACTGGCTGAAGCTAGGGTTGGTGTTCTTGGAGGGTGTCACCTACTGAGAGACTGTGGGCAGCATCAGCTCATGCTCAGCTCAGCTGGCTTCAAAGAGCAATATAGTAGTCCCACTGCTGGGCACTCTGTGCTGCAGAGCTCTCCTAGTCCTAGTGAGAGGAGCACAGATGCAGCCTGTGAGCATGCGAGAAATGGGGCTTTACCCAGGGGTTGGGAAGCTGCAGAGGGAATTGTCTTACAGCTGAGCTGTTTTTCAGACCTTGTTTCATTTTTCTCCAACAAGCTTGTGCAATCCTTGCATTAAAGCCCTTAAAGCAAGGGATTACTCTGGAAATGCCAAGACAGGATGACACATAGTGGTGTTTGCGGACAATGTGAGCGAAGACAATGAAATCTGTATATTCTTTGTTCCTGATAGTTTGATATTTTCTTTATATTCAAATTACAGTCACTGAGAAGAAAGCTCAGACCCACATGCTGACTTTGGTGCTAATTAAGCTACATCTGGATTTGGCCCAGCCAGTCCACACATGAGTCAGTGCAATGAGATTATATGGACAGAAACCTGGAGTAACGTACGGCATTTACAGTTGATTAGTTTTCTGCCAGCTGTGTTAGACAACATCAATTGTTAGAATCCAGCCAAACCTAGGCTCATTTCTGTAATATTTACATTGTCAATTTGTCCACAATGTTGGTGCACTAGAGCAGAACTCACAGAAATAGTGGTTACTGGATACCGAAATTGCATATTTTTTTTTTATTCCAGCATGTAACAAGCAATGTTTTTACACAGAAAAGCAAGAGCATTTTAGCAAACAAGTGACCTAAAATAAATGCTGTGCTAAAAGAGAGAGAGAGAGAGAGAGGTGCTAACCAAATTTTTCTTTCAAAGGTGATTCTTTCTTTCCTTGGGGAACAAGGCAGCTCTAACAGCAGGAAGGTTTTTAAAACCTTAAACTCATAGGAAAGATGAGCAAGGCACAAATTTGTCCTGGGATATTGTGCAAGGTAATCAGAAAAATAGTATAGGTCAAATTCTTATATCGTTTGACCTCAGGAATTAGGGCAGATCCAAACAGAAGTAGTGCTAAGATTTCAATATTTAGCTCTGTTTGGTATAGGTCACTTTTTCATTTAGCACAAACTATACTTTACTAAAATTTGTGTGATTAATGCATTGATTTAGCTTCCCAATGTGCACTGCTGCTAGGCAGATTCAGATATTATTTATTTTTATTAGTTTATAATACGTCAATTTTTCTTCCTTATCTGTCAGCTCCCACAAAAATACATAAATCAAAAATATAGCAATGTGGACACTAACAAGGCATAATTATTGTAGGGTCTGTCCCCTTTTAAAGAAAAATACAATTACCTACCAATATGTTGCTGGGATTAGGTCAGAATTTGCATAATACTGACTCATATTTTCTTAACAATTTTAACATCAGACAATAGGTTTTGCAAATCTATATTCCTTTCCTGTTTTTCAGTTTTATTTTTCAGACTAAAATAATAAGGAGCTCAGTCGAAACAAGATAATTATTGCGGTCTATCCCCACAGAAAACTTTAATTACTCCATGGCATGTTTCTAGGATTAGGTCAGATTTTTATATGGCTGATTTAAAAAAAAAATAACAATAGGCAATTAAGACTGCCAAACTATAATTTATTACAGTTAAATTTATTCATTTTTCCACGGATAAATATTTAATAGAAAATAACTCAATCACTGCAGGAGATTAAAGAAGATTTTTACCTCAATATAATCTTAGAAAAACAGCAGACAGTTTTCTGTTCTTGGCCATAATGCCAAAAAGCATGAAGTTAAAATAGTTAAAATAGATAAAAATAGTTGAAAATATTTAACTTCAGTGAAATAATAGCTGCTAATGTATAGGATTATAAAACCCCCAGTAGCAGACTATGTAACAAATAAATCCCTCCTGAAATACTGAAAACTATGCTTGGGATCTAGGGTTAAATAACCGTGATATATTTATAGAGGGCAAGGGATCACCATAAAATAAAGCAGCAAATAGTAAAGAAGTCAATGTAAAAGAGAGGCCAGGGATTTAAGGTATAGAGATCATAAATTTTCATCGATATAAACAGTCCATGTACCTCAGGAGCTGAGTTTTAGCCATAATTTCAGGTCTGACCTATAGGCTTTTGGTCTTCACAGTGCATGCACGATCAAGATGCCGTCTGAGAAGGTGAAAAAAATGTTTCAGATCTGTGTGATTTACTCATTTAATCATCCACGAATCCACCCCAAACACGACAATACTGTGTCGAATATCAGTACTTGAGAAGATTTTATTGTCCCACTAAATTACATTTAATTCTTACTATAACATCTCATATAAACAAGAATAGTGAATGATTTCCTCCCCGGAGTGTTCTTCGGGAGGCAGAATGAGATTGTTTTATGGAATGCATAGATCTGGAAAAGTTCACCTTTTCTCTATCCACCAGATCTCCAGAATGCTCACTTCCAGTTGCAATGGATGATTTTATTTTTCTGCTTTAAGGTGATATATTCTGGTTTAATATAATAATTATGAAACCACCACAAAGAACCATTTGAGGCTTTTAGCATTTTACTAATTGCTCTGAAAGAGAATTCTAAATGATTTCCAAATGACTTAAATGATTTGGCTAAAGAGCATCTTATTACAAATGGGCTGAGTTGAAAACATCGTGTCAGCACTAAATGAGGCTTCTTTCCCCCCCCACCCCCGCCTTTCTCTAATGGGCAGATTGGAATGTGTAAAGCACCCTTCTTGCAACGACTTTTAAATGGGCTTTGGATCAAGCCTTTATTTAGACAGCATTTTCCTTTTAATGGAGTTTACCACACTGCAATATTTGCCATTACAGCACTCCTTGCAGTATTCCCTATCCTTCAAATCTGAAATATTCCAAGCAATGTGGGTAAACTTAACACCAGTTTGCAATAAATATTCAGTTTGTGTTAGAGCAGATGACTTCAAGCCTGTCAGTGGCCCTGCTTTGGTACTGAAGAGAGCTTGCTGAAGAATTTCTGACTTGGATACTGGTCCAGTAGCCCTCAAGAAAGAGAGAAATCCTTACACACACAAATAATCACATTAATTTCATCAAAATCAGTTGATAAATTACATAACCTGAATAACAGCCTGCAAGGCACACGCAATGCCAACCTACCTGTTATCATCCCAAAGTTCACTGCTTGTGCTATGCCAACTTTTTCTAAAATCTGTGATGGCAGTGCAGAGATCTCTCTCCTGTGCCCATCCTAATGAGGTAACAGAATGACTTGTAAAGCAAGAGCGTTTGAAGTAAGCACTGTTTTTCAAATACTAAGATATCTACAGAGGGTGTCAGTTTTGTGGATGAATGGTAGCGCTCTTACTCTGCGCCACTAGGTTGCACTGTTGTATAGAGAACAAACTCTTTTCGGCCATGCTTCGTACAACCAACCTCACGCTGTGCAGAACCTTGTAAATACTGTTTTACAGTTTTCACTAACAACAGAAGTGTATGAGATCAAGAGAGGAAGACTGGCATTTGGTAATCTTTGCTTTCTCCTCAAAGGCAGGTCCAGGTGCTGGTTTCAGTTAGGTGTTCTTGCTCTGTGTAAGGTGCCCTGAAGACAACCACCTTTTGGAATTGGATTTTTTCTATTTTTTTTTTTTTCCCCTTTCCCTGAGGGGAGGAGAAACTGCTGGGGGACAGGTTTTGAAGGAGGAATCAAGCTGTTGTTCTTGAATAATTCTTGACTTGACATGCATATTCCTGAAGGCCCATCTAAACCTGCCATGGGCCTTCCTATATATATAAACTCTGAACACATGCATCACCTTTCCTCGCTTGTTTGGCACCATTCAATGGCCCAGACAATACAAAAGGACACATCAATTACTTCCCTATGTACATTACAGGCTCTGGGCAATCACAAACATTATATACTGCTCATGTGTGAACAATTAATTACAGTTATAATATTTGGTCATTCTTTCCACTACTGTTGTCCAAAGTAAATTTTTTCCTTTAAGTGTAATATGGTTTTAATTTAGGAAGCAAGGTTTCTATAACCTATTTGACATTATGCAAACCATCTTAAAGGAGGTTTCATGCTATTTCCACTCTGTCTGCTAACATAGCTCCCCGCCCAAATGTGAGCCATATTTTATCAAGCAAATTACTTACAGAGGATTTTGTTCAAAAAGGCTTTGGGTTCTTTCCTTTGTCCGTATTTACTCAGCTCTGGTGTAAATCATTTTGTATTTTGCTCTATGGATTAACACCTCTCATCCTCCCACTACCCCTCTCTTTAGGGAAGTAAGCTGAGGCAGTAGTAATGAGGAGCAGAGCTCGTGACTTTCTTCATCCTTATGCTCTGGGAGGGAACAGGTCATCCCAAAGGACCTGAGTCTGTGTTGGGTTAGTATAGCTGGCCTGCTACAACTCTTACATTTGGGAACTATCTATTCAGGTTTCGACTCTCACTAACAACATTTCTGGCTGCTAATTAAATTTCTTACTGCTCCAACATCAGAGAAGGCAAGCAAGTTCCCTTAAAAAGGTACCTAGATGAAAACAAACTTCTCTGATTACAAGAACATGTGCTGCATGCAATTAACCCGTTACTGGGGCCTGGAAAGGAGAGAGCTGATCTGAGGGAAAAAGGACAAAAAAGCAGAGATACCTAACAGACTGCAACAGAAATTTATCTACTTATCTTTTAAATTTGGGGTTGATTTTTGCTACTTATGAGATACACTTTTGCTCAAATGAAGCTGATGATTCTACTTCATTTCAGTTAATATTAATACAGAATTAATACTTTTTCACAGGGCCACAGGCACACTCAGACCTTTACTGCAGAAAATAATACAGGTGAACAGGCATTGGGAATATTCTGCATTGGGTTTCCTCTCATATTAAACAACACGTTTTCAGATACATATGTACCATTTCATGAGTATTTTAGAGTCAAGCTGGTTTGCCTGCATTTTTGCAGAAAGTGAATCTGCACTTGTATTGGCAGGTATTCTCACATGAATATTCAAATGTGCAAATGTTTATCTTTAATCTGTATGCTCATCCAGCGAGGGAAACAAAAGACTCCTATAATCTCTTTGACCAAATGTAACTGAGCACTGGGCACAGAGCGAGCAGAACTTGCAGAGAGTGATTTGTCCTCAGCCCTGGAACTGGCACATTTTTCCTAGGAAAAAAGTGCTTGATTTGGTGTAGCACATAGTCTGATACAGCCAGTGTGAATCACGGGTTGTGTTGTAATAAAACTACTTATAAGGGAGGGCATCTGCTTCCCCAGAATTTTTTGTCTATTAGCATGGCATGGGCAACGTAAGAGGAGACAGAAGAATTGTGGCTGTGCAGTTTTCAAACGGAGGAAGTGCTTAGTCACTAGGATAAAAGGAAACTTCTTCAAGTTGTGTTTATTTCAGAAGGAGCTGCACGTGTGTGCAAGCATCTGTCTTTACGGTTTTCGGCATAGGAACAAGGCCTTTGTTAGAAATAGCTAAAGGAATTACACCATTTTTATTTCCACATCCACACTTTGAAGATCCAGGGGTTTATTTGAGAAATCATTGCCCATAAAATAAACAGTAGCATTTTCTTTTCTTTTCTTGGGAAAACACTACTCACTGCTTCTGTTTTCTGCATGTACAATAAATGCATTATTCTTTTTCTTCCTCCTAAATTTCTTCCTTTAACAAAATGGGACATGTTAAAGCAGACTGTGTTTTAATGGCCACACGATTTTCATAGTTAAATACATTGCCCTAATACAAATACAGAAGCAGAAATAGCACATGTTCACAGTCATGTTTATTCAGGGATCAGGCAGATGTCATGGCAAAGTCTTTGTGTGTATATACTGCGCTGCAGGAGCCAGCTGTGAAGGACGAATCTGAGGTGAGGACTATTCCTTGCCTTACTCAAAAGAAACTTCTGTAAAGAAGTTTTTTTGCTTAGTTAATACATATATGCATATAATGAAAGGTTGTATACATAGCATATATGTCCTGTCCTGCTGGCTTGGATCCTGACTGTAAACACTAGATAGGCTGTAGTCTCTGCACATCAGCTTTTGGGCTGTTTGGAGTGGGTCCAACTGTTGTTTAGAGTAAAAAACTGCATATACCTGGTGGGAATGACTGATGTTTGAGCTCTGGCCAAAAAAGCAGTATGGATGCAACTAGTTCAAGGCCCTGGACTGTGAGAGCCCGGACATACAGCTTTCAAATGAATGTAAGCTTATTCAGTGATTCTCTGTGTAAACAAATCACAGAAGACACGATAAAGACACAAACAAACACACACACATCTGTTCATTTTCTGCCTTTTAAAAAAATGTGAACTAGTCCAGCCCCCACCGATCTAGAATTCGTGCTAATTAGTCTTTAAAAGCTAATGGATACCAGCAACGTATGGGAAACACATCTCAGAATATAATGGATGAGTTTGGACAACAGCTCTTGAATTTAATGCTGAGCATTTTTTGTATAGAAAGTGGAATACGTTTTATGAGAAGTGGATGCAGGATGTATGTGACTAATTATAATGCAATTAATGCACTAGATCATATCCCTTTGCTCCTGCTTCCCCAGTAATTTTGATACAGTTTCTCCTGTCTGTCAGGTAGTTTATATTTATTGTGATAAATCTCTATCTCTTATGCTTTCATTTTCTTTTAGTAGAAATAATCAACTGTTTGATTGTTAGAAAATTAGTCCAGGGAACTCTCTTCAGTTTGCACTTTCTCTCTCTCATCTTGTTAAACTGGTGAGAAAATGTAACCTGTGACTCTCTCACAGAGTTATCAATAAACAAGTAGGTTTCCATCTCATTTTTAGAGCAAGTTTCTGTAGGATGTCACTTCATTTTCATGTTAGAAATCAAGAAGGCACATGTGCGTGTATACAACATTGTGTATATTATGCATACAAAGTTATTGTTCAAAAGATTTTTATCATCTATTCCCTTGTAACACCTCTATACTTGAAACATTGTGCTGTAATGTGCCTGTACCAATCAGAAAACCAAGCAATCATAACCTCTTGCTTACATCTAAGCAAAAAGTATTTCAACTGTCGCATCTGCAGAGTAAATCCCATTGTATTCAGTATACTCAGAATATAAAAATGATAAATGCTAACAATTAGATGTGAGTCATGTACGTTTTGCAGGGCTTTAGAGTCTGAGCATACAGCATTCTGTAAGCCTGACCTTCCAGAGCCATCCACGGTATATAGGGAAGAGCTATGTAAGCAGTTTATGGAAATGTATGATTAACCCTTGTCAAGGTGGTCAGCCAAATGAATGCTTGCTGGATTTCTCATTAATAACTGGTAGGTCTCACTCACTTAAATATTTATTCTCTCTCCATACAATAAGGACCCAGAAAAGCAGTGCTGTCTCAGAAATTCTGCATGCAGTTTTTGTCTTCAGAATTGCTGCAATACAACAGCAGACAAGTATTATCCCTGGAACGAGTACATTCCTCCAAAAACCAGAACTGTATTTCCAGGTCTAAAAAGGCTTGACACACAACTTGACCTGATGAAGGCACTCCTCAGAGAAGCTACATACCTATGACCAGTTATCTTTCTTTGTTACAAAACAGACAGACACCAAGGCCTTCAGATGGAGGTAGGAATGCAGAGGATTTTTGGTCTTTTTTTCTACTGATCTCACATGGCACTAGTCTATTCTGCCTGTGACCATCAGTAGAGTGGGGAAAATATCCTGATCCTAGGCTTAAAAAGCCCCTAGACACCAGGTAACTGTCAGTTATTAACAAGAAGTACATTTGACGAAGTTGGGGGGAAAAATACTGAAAAATGTTCCCTCACAGGAGGGAACTTTGGATATTGTCCCTGGATCCTCTTAAGCTTCCTTTAATTTTGTATTACCCACAGCCTCATTCTGTGGAAATTTAATAATGCAGATCTTTATGATTCAGTAATTACTTGCTAGAAAACAGAAGGATCCTTCTGTCGTATTCCTGACTGCAAAGCTGCTTCCACACACCATGTCACATAAATGACAGAATTGGGGAGCTAGCTATGAAAATAAGGGTGTGGGAAACCTCTTTATGTTCTGGCCTGGCAAGATTTTGCTAAGCAAAGCCAATACCTTGGTTCCTTGCATTTGGCCAGAGCAGGGAAAGCCATATATATATAAATCTCTTCCTTTCCCCTGAACTCTGCCTTTGGACCTGCTGTGAATAATGTGTGTCCCTGTGTATAATTTACAAAGTGTATTGCTGTGATATGACTTCTCGATTTTGCTTCTGTCTACGCATGCATCTGGTTTAGGTGTCGTTATCCAAGCTTGATCCATAGAAGAAATAGACATTAGTCCATTCTGCTCTGAAAAGCCTGGATCGAGTCATAGGGATGCATAACTTCAGCTCAGTCTGCGCCATAGCCCAGATGGCAATTGTTCTTCAAAAATGCAGGACTTTAAGTCCTGCACTTAAAAAACAAGTGAAACTTTAAAGAGTGTCTTTAATTTCACCCTCTGGGGCCTGCAAGGTAAGCAGCTGCTGAGGCACTTGTGCCTCTGCCTGCAGGCTGGGATGGGGAGGGCCTGTTTGCAGGCACCAGCATGTGAGTCTACAGCCTTTTCATTGGTCCCTGAGTGCATGTAAGCAGAAAACTTGCTTTATCATTGAAACAAACCACAGATACTTCCAAACAGTGTATGGACAGTAACATTACTAGACTTAAAATCACTGTTCACTCTCAACTGTGCTCCACTCTGAACTGAGACGGGGTTTACTACGTCTGCAGCAGCAGATCCTCTCTCTGCAGTGGCTAACAAAGATGTGTAGGGTTAAGCAACTGGTTATGTCCTGAAACAGAGATTTTTTTCAGGCCATCTGGGAGTTTTGTGACCATCGAGACAAAATTTTAGACAAACAGGAGTCCAACTCTGTTTTGGAATGCATCCAATTTCAATTAGCAAAATCTTGCAAGGACAGAGAATAAGGCTTTTCTTCTATTCCCCTCTGTTTTTATGGACACCTCCCCAAAATCTGAATATGTTTTCTGTACTGTGGGAATTAAGATGCATGGCTAGTGCGAGTCAGGTTGGAGACTGATGGTTGCAAAGAGGCGGGACTTCTTGTTAAAGAATGAGTAGACCAGAGTGAAGAAGCTTGATGCAGACTCCAATTTGACTTCCAAGTGATAGACACCTTTTTCATTAATAGTTACACGTGATTTAACTGCAACCCCTTCTTCATGCCAACATTCTCTACCAATGAATATAAATGACTAATCTAATCAGTTTCCCTTGACCACCTCAACATATCTTATCTTGAAATTGAAATGCCTACAGCCAAATTTATTTCAGTGCTGACCCCTACCCCTTCCAACATACCTTATTTTAAAGCCCAATATACCTTTTCTCACAGCTTTTATTTATAGGATTTATTTTCTATCATATGATTTTCTGTACCTCAAAAAATACTGGATGCCCTTTTATATCTGCAATTCTCCACACTTCATAGGTGCATCTTGAGGCATGCAGAAGGTACAGGTTTTGACCAAGCTTCTGCAGGGTACTAGGAACAAAATCAAGCTTTCAGACCACCAGAACTAATCTCTGACATTCTATTTGGAAGGTGGCCTAGTCTAACATTTTATGTAAAGAGTTAGAATGCTGTTCAGAGGGAAGCTCAGAAGCCCCTCAAGCCTATGCTCATAGGTACGATGTTGGGCTATGTTTAGTGTGTATGTGTGTGTGTGTCTACCCCCAGGGAATGGTGTGGAAGTTATTAGTTAGGCAAGATTGCATAATAAAGTATCCAGGATGGAACTGTCACCTTTCCAGAAGCAGTAGTATGGGAAAGGGCTGATGAGGACTTTTAATGAAAGAACTTTGTACAAATGTAAATGCAACTGCAAGGGATAGGATGACTGGGAAGGACAGAAATACCCTGTGGAGTCTTATAAATACTGTTGTCAGAGTGTGTAGTGTCAATGGAGATGCTGAGATCAATGCTAAGGTAGTGTGTGTGTGTGTGTGTGTGTGTGTGTGTGTGTGTGTGTGTGTGTGTGTGTGTGTGTGTGTGTGTGTGTGTGTGTGTGTGTGTGTGTGTGTGTGTGTGTGTGTGTGTGTGAATTTTTTCCTTATAAAAAGGAAGCACACTAGAAATGAAGTTAAAAAAAAAAAAATCAAATTTCTTTGAGAAGATCTGTTTTCCAAGAAACTTTGTGCTACCATCCCTGATTTCTTTAACGGTTTCATTTTCTACCAGCATTTCCGTGACTTTGAAGAAAACTAATATTACAGTAACTTCTTCATGTTTGCTGCATAAGACTTTTTCTTTTCTCTGAAAATACCTCTAAGCTCTAAAAAAGTTTTATTTTGTTTTGTGTTTTGTGTTTTTTCTGAAGAAAAAAACATACTGGGAACTTGGGAATATTTTCTTGTCTATGGTCAGCTTGTGGGAGCAGGCTTCCAGGGATCTGCTAGTTATCCCAAACCTGTGTTCTAGCAAGGTGAGACTTCCAGCCTGAAGAGATTTGAGACTGTGTCTAAGGGAATAGGTGTATACATTTGATAAAAACCCCTATGTGAGAGCTGCAGCTGTGGACAAAGGTCCCCTGAGGGAAATGTTTCCTCCAGTTCATGTATCCCTACTTAGTGTTAGAAGTTTTCGAGTGAAGATCAATAACCTGGAACTAAACCTGAGAAATGTAGCTTTGTATCAGGTTTTGTTCTCTCTACTGAAACTCAAGAATCTGCCTGTAAAGCATTGGATACATCAGATAAAAATGAATTCTGTTGTACCTCACTGTTATTTGAAATATCCCATATCAAACTGCTGCCTTTCTCAGTTTGTCCAGTCTAATTAGGATCAGTAACCAGAATCTGAGTTATGGTTCGTGCTGCTGTTTGCATTTCTCTGCCTTCATTCCCTCCTAACACTTTCAGTGCATAGCTAAATAGAGTCCTCATATGCTGAAAGCATTTAGAAAAGCTCATATATCATTCATCTAGAGAGAAGAAATTAAGTAAGATGGAAACTGGTGTCTTTGCTTCTTCACAAGGACTGAATGCAGTACTAAGAGAGTGATAATAAGGTTACCATTTAGACAGAGATGGTATTAGAAAGGCAAATTCAGGCTAGGAAATACTGAATATCCCTCATTTTGGAAAGTAATTTTAACCAAATTTACTTACGAATTCATTAGAAATGTAATCCCGTTAATGACACTACTGCATCTTGTGGATGGCAATGACAAAATGAAAAATAAGAACTCTGGCCCTTCTTTGTAAGGAATGCAGCCATCTTTTCACCCATGTATTTAGAGTTCTCAGAGAAGATGAATTTATATCATCATATGGCAGAGCCTTGGCAATAATAACATCTAAATTGCCAGAACATACTTACAATGGGTGGCTCTGGCTCTGAACACACAATGAACTGCATTTTTTTCTTAGGGGGTCCCTGTGGTACATTAAGTTTTACTGATATCTAATAACTTCAGCATCTCTAAGGGAACTGGCCTTTGCTTTATTAACCTAATAGACTGAAGAACAAAAGGCATCTATTGCTGATAGGTTAAAAAGTCATTAACAAAAGTATCTTAATTGCTTTCTTATTTCCCTTAGTATATACTGTGGTAACCTCCATTGCTCGTTCAAAACTATATTATTTTTGGACTCAGTAATATTCTGTGAAGGATAACATGTTGTTTGGGTTTTTTTTTGGTCCAGAAAGATTTGAACAAAGTTGTTGATTGTGTTAGAGGTTAGAACCTTTCCTTCTCTCTTCAAAAATCATCTGTCTGTCTGCCTCACTACCTCTCTCTGTCAGAGTGACTATTAAAGCTAAAGTAGTGTGTAGTGATACATATGTGATAACCAACAACTTTGGCCTAAGAGCTTATCTGTTAACAGTGTCAAATGCTATCTGATAATCAATATAGTTGTTCTTGTGCTATGTGACTGTGTTTCTGGAGGTGTGACTGCTTGTTTGCAGACACACATTCTGCTTTCTAACCTTTTGCCTCTTGGTGGTTATCAGCCTCCATATCTGTGTCTTTCAGCAGGTTTCATTAAAACCTGTCTATAGGAGATGGAAGAAACCTACAGCTTTGAAGGATCCCCAAGCCTTAGCGGTCTGTGTAAACTGTGTAAATCTATTTAAGGCTAAGGGTCCCATTCATGAACCTTCAAATTTCTGCTCTGTGTACTAAGGAATTGTGGAGGAAAGAGATTTCTTTGAATGAATAAGCTGCTGTTCACGATTCTAGTGACTACCCTGCAGTCGTCCTGCTTTTTTGTCCTTATCACACACCTCGGTGCTACAGCACACAGACTAGGAGTCCTTTGTTTCCCAAGTATAGAAATAAAACCAGTAAGTCATCCCACGATCACAGAATCACAGAATAGTTTTGGTTGGACGAGACCTTTAAGACCATCAAGTCTAACCGTTAACTCAGCACTGCCAGGTCACCATTAAATCATGTCCCTCACCAGCATGTCTACATGTGCTTTAAATACCTCCAGAGGTGGTAACACCATTTCCCTGGGCAGTCTGTTCCAATGCTTCACCACCCTCTCTGTAAAGATGTTTTTCCTAATACACAGCACAAACCTCCTCTGGCACAACTTGAGGTCATTTCCTCTTGTTCTATTGCTTCTTACTTGGGAGAAGAGTCTGATCCCCCACATCTCTACAACTTCCTTTCAGGTAGTTGTAGAGAGCAATGAGGTCTCTTCTCACTCTCTTTTTCTCTAGGCTAAACAACCCCAGGTCCCTCAGCTGCTCCTCACAGGACTTGTGTTCAGCTTTGTTGAGCTTTTTTGGACATGTTCCAGGACCTCAATATCCTTCTTTCAGTGAGGCGTCCTGTTACCAGTTGGCCCCGAGACAGGGCCAGTCATAGACAAATTTTCTCTCCAATCACCCTTCCCCTGTTCCAGGAGAAAAGGGTTAAGGAAAGAGATAAGAAGAAAAAGTTGGTGAGGCCTCAGTTAAGTTTAGGAAACTAAAATGGTTTTAATAACAATAAAACAATATTATATACAAAACCAAACAAGAGGTTAACACGTATATGTAAGGATCAGGGATCTGGTGCGGCAGGGGTTAAATCATGGGTAAAGGGAACAAAGGCGGGAGAGGAAAAAACTACTACAGTCTGTAATGGCCAAAGGCAGGTGGAGTGGTGGGGCCAGAGTCTGCCGGGCTGGAATACACAGCAGTGGGTGGGAAAATGGTGGCGAGGAGTGGCGTGGTGTCCCCCCAGGGCAGGAGCAGTTGTCCGGCAGCAGGCAGCATCAGCTTGAACAATGGCAGCACTGATCCTCTTGGACTGCAGGCAGAGAAGGCGCAGCCCAGCCAGAGGTTTCTTTCTGCTCTTGGCTCTTAAAGAAACAATGTCTCGCCAAGAAGTTCCACCACCAATAAGATGCAGTGATGTGCAGGCAGTGGAATACTTTAATTGGCTTGCTTCTATGTCAATCAAAACAAACCAGACTGGTTTTATCTTAAAACCAGGACCCCGGGGCAGCCTGTTCCAACACTTGACCACCCTCTCTGTAAAGAGATTTTTCCTAATATCCAACCCAAACCTCCCCTGGCACAACTTGAGGCCATTTCCTCTCATCCTAGCACTTGCTAAATGGGAGAAGAGACCGACCCCAACCTCGCTACATCCTCCTTTCAGGTAGTTGTAGAGAGTGATGAGGTCCCCCCGAGTCTCCTTTTCTCCAGATCCAGAAACGCCAGAAACATCAAAAATCATAACACCTGGGCACTGTGCTGGCTCATGTTCAAGGGGCTGTCGACCAGCTCCCCCAGGTCCTTTTCAACCAGGTAACATTCCAGCCACTCCTCCCCAAGCCCGTAGCATTGCAGGGGGTTGTTGTGACCCAAGTGCAGGACCTGGAACTTGGCCTTGTTGAAACTCATGCAGTTGACCTCAGCCCATCGATCCAGCCTGTCCAGACCCCTCAGTAGAACCTCCCTACCCTAAAGCAAATGAACACTACCTCCCAACTTGGTGTCATCTGCAAACCTCCTGAGGGTGCACTCAATCCCCTCGTCCAGATCATTGCTAAAGATGTTAAAGAGAACAGGCCCCAACACCGAGCCCTGGGGAACATGACTAATGACCAGCTGCCAACTGGATTTAAGTTCATTCACCGCCACTCTCCAGGCCTGGCCATCCAGCCAGTTTTTTATGCAGCGAAGAGTAGGCCCGTCCAAGCCATGAGAAGCCAGTTTCTCCAGGAGAATGCTGTGAGAAATAGTGTTAAAGGCTAAAGTCTGGGAAGACAATGTTCACAGCCCTTCCCTCATCCACTGTGTCACCTTGTCATAGCAGGAGATCAGGTTAGTGAAGCAGGACCTGCCTTTCCTAAACCCATGTTCACCTGGCCTGATCACCTGCCTGTCTTGTATGTGCTGCATGATGGCTTTCAATATAATCTGCTCCATAACCTTCTCTGGCACCGAGGTCAGACTGGCAGGCATGCAGTTCCCTGAATCCTCCTCCTAGCCGTTTTTGACCTATATGTTCTTCCCCTCATGTCTTTGTTTCTCTCTGTGTGAAAGTTTCAAATGCCAAAGGGATATGACTGAGGGGCTGTTCAGGAGATACACTGAAACAAAGAATTCTCAAATTTGGAAAGCATTCAAGAAATCTGTAGAAAAAACTTCTGTCCTCTGAACGGAAGAGATCTGAAGCACAGGAATCTGAATTGGCTGAGAATAATACCATGCCTTACAAACTTTTTGGATTTGGAACATCACCCATCCAAGGGTGCAGCTTCCATTAGGGAATTACTGATCAGTGCATGGACTACATGTTACAGCTGGCTAAATCCTGTGGAAGCAGCAATGTGCCAGCGTGCTGTGGACAATTCAGTACTGCTGCGTTGTGCAAGTCAAAGAAAAATAAGAATTCCCATAACAAAGTACATTGTGTCTCATAAATACAGCTTTAAGGGCTGGGACACAGCAGTGTCTCTAAAGCAAGAGTAGAGTGTTTTCTTGCAACAGATTTGTCCGTCATCAGGGTTAAGGAATTGTCCTCTTCCTCCTTTTGAGGGTGTTGCTCATTTGGGTCCTCATGTCTCTTATTCTGCACTCACAAAGTATTTGAAAATGATCATGCCAAGGACTTACTGTCACGAAAAATTGTATGATTTTTCTTTCCTGTGTGAAATGCTGAGAATTAGAGCTTCGGAAGAGACACTGTCTTCTTTTTTTAACACTATTGTTCTCTGTTTCCTAAACATGCATGGAAGCTGCATCTTTATTTTTTCAATGGAGACTAGGAACCTTGCCTCTGGTGAAGACGGTGGTGGGACTTAGGCACTGGTGAAATCTGGAACGCTTTCACGGGGCAGCTTGCAATGAGGCTGCAGTGGGGAGGGAAATCTTGGGAGGAGAAGCGCCAACAGTGCATCTGCTGTGCTCGGGAGCCACCCCAGGCCAACAGCTGGGGAGAAACTGCTCTCTGATTTCCTCCAGAAATACTTGCTGCAACACATCAATGTCTGTGCCAACACATTCCCATGATTAGTGAGATGGTCTTCTAGCACTGGTCTCTGCTTAGTGTTCAGCTTATTAATCTTTGCTGAAGTAAAATTTAATTCTAAAATAAACTCTCTAGTTCTTCTATTTTTAATCATTTGCTGCAAATTATTTTGGGATGGATTCTGCTGTCATGAAGCTGAATGCAAGCCTTGTCATGGGCTGGAGTGGGAGCACAATTAGACCTTTCCTGGATATTAATTGGCTTTCGTCTTCAGGAAGGATATTTCAGCATCCCTAACAAAAACAGATGTACTATGAGTATAAAGATGAAATATTTGCATGTGTGCAAATATTTTTCACACAAATATTTTTCAGTGACAGGATGAGTAGCATCTGTGTTTTCATGATCACTTCAAGAGTACTCCTATAGAAGGAGTAGAAAATAATATTTCAATAGTTTTTGGGCTAGCCTAGAAAGCATAGTAGAAAAATATCTGTGTGGCTCCTACACAATCAAATGTAATGGATTCAAGTGTATAAAAATAATGTTATTTTCCCTTATATTTTGTCTTTCCAAATAGAAAAGGTTTTCTGGATAACTTCTGTGAAATGTTACCATTTTCACTCCTACAGATTTTACTCAGGATTATTGCATAAGGCTGTTTTAACAGAATGGTTTGGAGGATCTTATTGGAAACCATTAGTCTAGCCATCTTCTGGACCTCCTGTTACTTGCCCCATCTTTAAAAAAGCCAGGCCCTTTAGTAGAGGGTCTAGCTGCTTCCCTGGAAAGTGTGTTACTGCTTCCCTTTGTACTTTCCAGATTGCACTCCTTGGCTTCTTTTTCACTATTGCACGTGGTGATGTTGAAGCCATGGTTGGCATGGTTTTCAAAACAGGAAAACATATGAACATGTTTGCACTCAGTCATGTCAGAAGCAGAAGTATGCAAGCATAACAGGCCTTACTATTTCTGTAGTTGACAAGATAGTCTCCAACTTCCTCCCTGCCCATCTGAAAAGAGAAAGCATTTACAGTCAAACTACTAATTTTTAAATTGTTCTTTCTCCAAACTAAATCAAGTAAACATGTGAAGGTTTTTGCTTTGCTTTCCAGAAAAAGATGGCTCTACAAAAGACACAAAACCACAAAGGAAATCCATTTTAGCTCATTCTTGAAATTAACCCTTTAGTGACCTTGTGTATGATGTATTTGAATAAAAAAAGCTCTTGTGATGTCTGATTCCCTGCTCCAAATGTATCTCTTCATACACAGTAACCTCCTCTCTTTTCCACGTACCCTGCTCTGTAATCTGTATCCATAGCAATACATTAATGTTTTCAGCAGCCAAGGGCTTTGGGGTAAATAATGGGATGAAAAATCTTTCACTGTTATAGTTGTGGTAAAATGTTATCAGTTTGACAGAGCGATACAACGCTTTTAGAATGAAGCCCCAAACAAATTGGAATTTGGTTTGTTTCAGGTTTCATTGTAGACTGAAATATTGAACGCAGGTTCGTCAAAACATTTTCTTGAGTTTGCTTTTACACAGACCTTAGGCCCAGTTTCAAAAGAAACCGAGCGCAGTTTTGAGCAGTTTATGAGCTGCCTTTAACATAAAGCAGATCACAGTTCATGCACTTGGCTGAAATTCACTGAACTTTTAAGTGAGGTTGAACCTGAAAGTGAAGTGAGAACGCAAGCAAACTGGAACCAAAAATGGTTAGCAAAATATACCTTCAGGTCTCCAAACAGCAGGATTTGACATCCTAAGATGAATTCAATAAAAGCTTAAAAAACAATTTAACTTTTAATTTCATTTGGAAATTTAACTTTTATTTGTAAATAAACAGAATAACCACACTTCAAAAAAATTATTGAATGCAATCTGAGATTTTACTGATATCTGGTATAAGTTAGGTGGTAGGAGAATGGTGGATAGAACCTTTAGATGATTTTCAGAAGCTCTTAGTGTTGATATAGCTTGTCTGTCTTTATAATTAACAGGAGTTACATTATTGATGTCTCTAGAAGCAGTATCAGCCCAATCCTGAACTTGTGGAAATCCCACTACTAGCATATAAAGGTAGCAGGATCCTAAATGAAGTATCGGTAGATAACTTCTGCCTGAAGCAGTTATGGTTGTTTTGCAGCTGACAATAGACCTTAGGCTTCTACCCTGAATATGACTGCGATGATAAGTTTTTTATTTACTTTCCAAAAGTCACCATTTCTCTTAAAACTGGAAATGCTATATTCTGTTCTGAGGCAGACTTCTTTGAGAAGCTGGATAAAATTGAAGATAGGTTTTTTGAAAATAATGTCTAACCCTGAACTGTACCTTATTTCTACAGTATTAGCCAAAAGGTAGGCAAGATCATTATATCTTGGACCTAGAATTCTTACATTAAGCGCTCTGATCAAAGAGTGTATAAGCAGCTTTCCTGTGTTTCTTTGATAAAAATGGTCAGTGAGTGAATGTATTATGTTTTGCCTTTCCACTTCTCTGGATGGGATTCTGTCAGCCCAACTTGGCAGTTATTATTATTATTTTATTTTACTTCAGGACACCAAACTTTTTTTAATTTTTTTCTTTCCCTGCCACACTCGTTTCCTGCTATTGCTCATTTCTGATATTGATACTTTGCTTCCCCTTTTTTGTCTAATGATGTACATGTCAAAGCAGACCACCTTTCAAAGCTCCCTATGAATGAATGGGGGAGGGTGCAAGCTAGCAGCAGTCAATCTTTGAAACATTGAAATACAGAATTTCTGAGAATGAGCACAATGGCAATTGTCCAATTAAGACAGAAGCCAGCAGCAATTGGTATAAAGCAGATTCTGTGTTTTGTGACAAAGGGAGCTGAAGCTTCACAATTCACCACTTTAATAACTTCTTTAATTATGGTTTTTTTCAAGAGTCACTTCTAGTCTTTGTAGTTTAACGGACAAGTTGTTTTTCATCTTGTCTTTACGGTTGACTTAATTTCCCTAAAAATATTTTTGTTAGGCAATTTGTTAATAGGTTGGCCTTTTGGTTTAGGAGCTTCCAACTGTTAGAACGAACACAAGGTCATATCCCATACCTTCCATGTTTGAACTGAAACATACATAAGAAAGGGAACTTGTGTTTAAAAATATAGTTGTAGCGTCATGAAACTGATAGCCCAAGGTTCTATGTGCTTTCAGCATACAAAATCACTAACTTAATGCTTCCTTTAGAAAATAATTTTACAGCATTATGCTGATTGAATAGTATTACTTTAGGCAAACACACACAAATATGAGTGTCTGTACTGTTACCTATTATTTTAATTAATCTGAATTGAGGATCCATTTTCCTAAGTACTATAAACACAGGACTGACACCTAGAATGTTTATGGTCCTGCAATCTGGACTCGTGCAGTGTCACTGAAGCCATCTGGTACTGCACCAGCCTGGATGGAGACCTAACCTGAGATATCGGATAGGCAAAGAGAAGGAAGATATAAAGCCAATTATAAAATGACCTGTTCATTGGCTTCTGAAGTAGCTTTCTGCGCAGCTGGAATGTCACAGACCCTTTGGAATCAAAATAAAATAATTAATGAGTCACAGAATTAAATCACACGTCTCTGATAGCTAAATTGTGTGAACAGTGGTTTTCTTGGGAAAGCTTTTTACCTGGAAGTGTAAATTTGCATAATAATTTAGATGTTGCAGCAAAAGTCTTTACAGGTAAGTTAAAGAGGGCATTTCTCACAACTAAAGAAGCAAGTTGGGGGAAAACGGGAAAAAAAAATTCGCAGAATCACAAAATTGTTGAAGTAAGAAGAGACCTCTGAAGGTCATCCGGTCCAACTCTCCTGCTCAGACCTACAGCCAGGTCACCTACAGACAGTTGCCCACATCTAGGCAGCTTTTGATTATTTTGAGTCTTCAGGAATGGAGACTCCACAACATCCCTGGACAACCTGTGCCAGTGCTCGATTACCCTCACAGTGAGAAAATATTTCCTGATGTTCAGAGGTAACCTCAGTTTGTTCCCACTGCCTCTGGTCCTCTCACTGGGCATCACTGAAAAGAGCCCAATTCACTCTCTTTGCACCCTCCCTTCAGTTATTTACATACATTGATGAGATCCCTCTTAGCCTTCTCTTCTCCAGGCCGAACAGCAACAGCTGTCTCAGCCTTCCCTCAAAGGAGAGATGCTCCTGTTCCATAATAATTTTCATGGTCTTTAGCCGCAAGGGCCAGTGTATCCAGTATATTATTATTGTTAGTCTCTCTTGTACTGATGAGCCCAGGACAGGACCCAGCACTCCAGGTGTGGCACGTTGCTGGCTCATTCATGTTCAACTTAGTGTCCACCAGGACCCCCAGGGCCTTTTCTGCCAAGCTGCATTTGGGCCAGGTGGCCCCCAGCAGGGGTTAGTGCCTGGAGTTCTTCCTCCCCAGATGCAGGACTTTGTATATTCCATTCTTGAATTTCATGAGGTACCTGTTGACTCATTTCTCCAGCCTGTTGAGGTCCTCTGGATGGCAGCATGACCCTCTGGCATATCAACCACTCCTTGCAGTTTTGTGCCATCAGCAAACTTGCTGAGGTACACTCTGCCCCATCATCCAAATTATTAATGAAGATGTTAAAACAGAATCAGACCCAGTATTGATACTAGGGTGCACTGCTATTTACTGGCATCCAGCTGGACTTTGTGCCACTGAACACTGGGCCTGGCTTTTAAGCCAGTTTTCAATCCACCTCACTGCCTGCTCATCCAGCCCATAAATCATCAGCTTGTGTATGAGGATCTTACATGAGACAGTGCTGAAAGCCTTACTGAGGTCCAGGTAGACAATATCCACTGCTCTCCTCTCATCTACAAATCCCATCGTTTCACCATAGAATTTAATCAAGTTGCTCAAGCCTGAACTCATTAATACAAGTTCTTCTCAGAGTCTGGCTTTACTGGAAAAGCACAAGTGCTAGAGAGCAAAGCAGGCAACGTACACAAACACTAAAGTAAGAAGAAGGAAGACAAGCGCAAGCTTATTCTTCGGTCAAATGGAAGTACAGCTTTCTCAGGGCCCTGTGAGAAAACCCATGCCCCTTTCAGCTGTGCCTTTTCTTTAGCAATGTAGTAGTGTCCCACTATGGCTGATCTGGTTTGTGTCTTGCTTACCTACCTTTCTGGGACAGTGCAAGCTCCCCCGACCGGATTGTGAACGTGAAAGCTTTCCTAATCTGTCAAGGAGGCCTGGCTTTTTCTAGTGTGAAAGAAAAGCAAGTAAATTAAAATAATAGTACATGTCCCATCAGGAATCCAACAATTGCTATAATGAGTTAAACCAATCCACCACCAAAAAATCTACTTGTTGGTATGTTCTACTTTGAGTAGAAGTTATGAATTCTTATGGTAACTGTAGTAAGATAAAGAGCTTATACTGTTCTTACTTGGGCAACGCAGCATATACTTGCTCTTACCGTCTGGTCCAGATCAGAGAAATTGACTCACATTTTAGTCTTCTTTCAAAAGAGGTTTAACTTTTGATATTTATCACTATATCACTGTGCAGTAGATGTTTTGCAATAAGTTATCTGAGGGAAATTAAAAGTAGAAAAAATTATTGTTTATCACCACTATGATTCCAGTCTTCACGATTTCATCTGAGCTGTCCTCTGCTGCCCTCTCCCCTGCTTTCTTTTTGCTTTCTTTTTTCTTGCAGACTCTTTTGTTCCTTTTTTTACTTCAGGAAATCCCCAGGCTTCTACCTTACCAGTATTTTTGCTTTTTGCTTCTGTGTTCTTCACTGCACTTTGAGATCTTTTTTTTTTTTTTTTTTTTTTGGGCTGTTTTGTTGGGTTTTTGGT
>NW_010394672.1:71909-74531 GCF_000710305.1 Buceros rhinoceros silvestris
GGGCTGTGTTGTTGGTTGTTTGGTTTGGTTTTTTCTCATTTTCTGTTTTTATTTACTTCAACTTCCTGTCTTACTTTTTTTTTTCCCTCTAAATCATTCCTTTAATTTCTCTTTAGTTGTCTTCTTTTATTCTCCCTTCTTTTGGCCTCCTTTGTTTCAGGTAAAGTGAGAAGTTCTCTCAGTTCCCAATTAAAGTCAATATAAGTTGAGGAAGCAAAGAATGGCCCCCTAGTTGCTTATATGCTTGCACAAAATATTTTTTCTAAACCTTAGCAAGATGATGTATGAATTTATCTTTTCTTATATTTGAAGTTTAATCTGAAGCCTGTACAGGAGTGAATATTTGGGAGCAGTTGGACCAAAAATCTGAACCATATCACAATATCTTTTCACAGGTATTTAACTGAAAAAATATAAAGACAAATCTTTTTCTCACATTATTTTAATACCTGTGGATACACCATTAAATTCTAATTTTACGGGCTTTTATGCAAAGATCTCCATCTGTTTTGGGAAAAAAAAGGCAAAGAAAAGCAATGAATTTAGCCTCAGTCTTTTGGTATGAGTATTATTATCATCCCTCTTTCACTGATGTGTACATAGCTGGAGCCTGTGTTCTGTGTACTATGCCTGTAAATCAAGGACATCTGCCTTCTTGCATATTGTTGAGGTGTTACTAGGCTGGGAGGCACAGATGGAGGTAGTGACCAGATGGAGGTATTATTGTTAGTTTAAATGAATATATAGGAAGATCATGGAGAAATATTTGTTAATACTTGTGATGACTTTTAAAGTATAGATAATGAGATTTTAAAAAGTGATACTCTCTTACTGACTTCAGTTGTTGCCAAGCTCAGTGATTTTATCAAAAGTCTCATGATACTCGTATTTTACTTACTTGAAGTCTTAGCTTTCATTTGAAAATAAAACAGAGTTTCTGGACTTCATGAATATAGAAGAAAACTTGAAGACATGGATTGAGTACACACAAAAGGCTCAGGGACAGCAAGCAAAATAATCCAAGCATATATTTTCAATTCTGATTTAAAATAGCTGTCTAATTTAAGGGAGGCTGACTTGCAGTTTTATTTACCTTGTATGGATTCTTAACTTTAGAAAAGTTAGGCTCTCCTATAAGTAACCAAAACCATTATACAACAATACAGAGGAAAAAAGAGAGCTATGAAAGGAATCAAGCTGGATAATCTTGTCTTGAAATTTCGCAGAAATTTTTAGCAGGAGACTTTCTTATCTCAGGTAGTTTATGTAGAATATGCAATCTATGCTTTGTTTGGGGAAAAAATACCCATACACTTAACAAATTATAATATACTCTGCTGCGCAGTTCTAAAGATCTTTTCTAAATTGAATAAGACTAAATTAATTACAAGACAGAATTAAAAAATGATTGATGAGCCACAAAAAAGGAGTAAAGAGTTTATAGGTTGTCCCAAAACATGTTTCCTTCCCTTTTTTCTGTCCCAAATTCACCCCTGAAATACAAGTGCCTGTATCAGATTAGTATTCAGCAAATGTTGTACAGTCTTACGTACATAAACTTCATCTGACTTGTGTTCCCGTATCACCTGTTTAGGTTGTCTGCAGTATCATCCAGTGATTACTGCCAAGCTGTGAAAGAGAACAAAACTCAGAGACTGGCACATGATTTCAAATCCAAGGAGACAGTTTACCACTTTATTTTTCTCCTGGACTCCAAAATGTCCCATGACTGAAAGTAAATTTGCATGGTGCTCAGATTTTGTAATAAATTTCTTACATGAGGCTTGCTGAACAAGGGCAGGAGTAGGGAGGGAGAACCTTTTCATGCTATTCTTACCAACCTCATACAGAAAGCATTCCACGCAAAATTAAAGCAGTTCTATTGCTTTATAAGGTACCATCTGAAGAACGCAAAATGTGTTTCCCGTGTATCCTCTTATTGCAGTAATGTATCAAGGTAGATTCGGGATATGTGGAGCTCCATGGTATGCTACTTCATCAGAGATGTTTGTTGTAGCAAAGCATTAAAATATAGAGTCTTCATGAGCAAATCTTATCACTGTTTTGAAAGCTATCTCTGTAAGGCCATGAGGGAAACACCAGATCTTGTTCATTTCTTTTCCCCCTGAACTTAATTTTAGTAATGAGGAACTGAAGGTTGCAAGCCCAGACTGGTTGTATTCGGAGTGGGAAAAAGGCTTAGATATTCTCCTCAACATCCATTTTCAATGGAAAGATTTAATAATAAAAGTGATAAACCCAGTAGCTTTTCTCTAGTTAATGTAAATTTGCATTTTATTTTTTTATTATGAAGACAAATATCAAAAGAAAACTGAAGCCAAAAGATGGTGCATGAAAACAGGGAGATTCCCAGTAAAATAAACTCCTCTCAAATAGGTAGAGGACTATACCCGCGGATTTTCTTTTCTGAAATCTTTGTTACTGCAAGTTAAAATCAATTACTTTTATCTAAGAATTTAAAATACATATCTAGATATCTTTAATAGGTTACCTATGAACTAAAATAAAAAAAATAGTTTCTATAGAACCATGACTTTAAAAATATGGACTAGGGTTCAGATCTTGCAGGTCTGAGCTGCAGTCTTGTTATAAGTGTAGGGA